>NC_060215.1:49740000-50040000 GCF_021130785.1 Homalodisca vitripennis
ATTTGAGTAGTCTGTTGAAGAATGTTTGGATTACCGCTGTTTTAATAATTACAATTATTAATATTTACAGCACCATTGCGGTAGAAAGTGGACTTGTCTGAAAAAAAAAACCAATTTGAGTATGCCAATTAGGATCTAGGTCATGAAACTCAATGATACGGAACAAAATTCCACTCTCCTGTCTTGATCATCTGTCTTGGACTAGGTGACTTCTAATTTAATTTTTTGTCTTAATTATTCTCTGTACTGAACTTTGGAACACCAGTTTCAAATTCAACTTTCCTTAGTGATTTTGGTTTAACTGGAGAGCGGAGCATTTATGCGAATATTAGTACTTCTCTTTCCTCATTTGATCCTCTAGAGTACTTTTTTTCGACACTTCCAAGTTCTAATAAAAGATTCTTCCACTTAATTATTGTAGATTGCTAGGTAGTTCAACTCCTGCGTAGGCAACATAAAATTATCAAATTACTTCTGTAATGTTGCCAATAGCAATAACCCATGCACATCATTTCACTTTGTGTGCAATATTAAAAGCCATTTCTCGAACTTCAATATAAGTAAAACTGTAATGGAGGAGGTTAGGTTATGTTTTTATAGAACAATCAATATTCTTCAATCAATCAGCTGTTTTAAACAATGAGCGTTATTAAACAGTTGTTCTTTAAAACTGCAACGCAGTAATCAAATCAGGTAATTCAAGAAATGAATTTTTATAGGAAGCATAATGGTATAATTTTTATTATTTCACAATTTTGTTCCTACAATTATTAGAGCTTTAATTTTCACAGAATATTTCCTACTCTATTTATTGTGTAGAATTTCAAAATTTTCGGTGCATAAATGGGCAAGTAATAGAAAATCAAACGTTTATACCTCTTTGTGGAACACTCTGTATATACATAGTCTAATTTATGAAGTTGTATGTTGCTAATGTGAAGTGAAGGAAATCCCAGATCTCATACCGCCCCTTTCTAAGCTTCTGATTGGATGTCAATCACCACACGTGTGTAGCCTGTTAGCAAACGGTTACGGCCAAGTCGACTTTGCTCTCTGACCACTCGCCGCAATGTGCAGGACTTGTATCTCCTCTACGTATATTACAGGTTGTTCTTTTCTCAGGGTAAGAGACGTTGTTCCCCTCGTTTGGTAAACTGTTCTTTAGTGAAAGCTATTCATGGGTTTTATTCCCATCCTTACCCCTTCAAGCTGAACTGTTTACTGCAAACATTGTGTGACCGCATCCACCAAACTGATTGCGAAGCATTTTAATTTACAATAACCAAGGAGCTACCAGTATTCAGCAAATCCCTACAGATTGTGAAGTACCAAAATCCAAGCTTTGTGTAGTCTGTGCCTAGCCTGTAGAAGCTATATACTGTCCCTAATCCAGAGCAAGACCACAATTTCAGCCTCTCTTTCTTAAATCAACTGCTTCTTTAATCTACAACGCCTCTGTCCTATGCTCATCTAGTCTCTCTCCTACCGCTTACAATTTAAATAGTTTGAGGGCTATAATAACAACTATTGTTAATACGGAGTGGTCTGTCGGTTGAACCGTAACCACGTTGTGTTTAGTATTTAATTGTTTATTTGTTTTAAGGCACTATAAACACCACCTCCCTTCCCAATTATTGTGAAAATTTGTTCGAAAAGTTCCAGATATGTTAAAATAAGTTTCGGTCACAAAAATGCCACTCTAGTGGCTACATACCTGTGATAGATGAAGCAATTGGCAGCCTCTTACTACATCAGTGTAAGCTGTCTGTATACATGATAAGCCAATGCTAAAAAATTGAGAATTAATTTAAAAAGGCTACTAACTAAATTACGATACTGCAATACTGCTCTTCATATTGCATATTCTGAATTTTTTTTTATTCTTTATTGAAGCGAAATAATTTTGCAAAAATATACTACGTTGATGTTTGTTAAATTTTCAGTCACATGCTGTATAATATTATGATACAGCTATGCCAGAAACAGTGTGATCTTTACATTTGTTTGTAACGTACACTATATTCTTTCTAGGATGCATTATAATTTTCTATTTTGAGAAAATAATTACAAGTTGTAACAAAATAGCATGATATTGGGAATAAATATTGGATTTTTTAAATACATTATTTTGCCGGTAACAGTACCATAGAACATTTCTAATAGTTAACTTCATGCAGAAATACATTGAAAATTTATAGTAACCTCTCCACCAATTATTCAAAACATTTAGAAAATAATAATAGCAGTAATGGGATACATATAATAACGTAATTAATTTCCAATAAAACATATATGCTTAAATCTACGTGAAATAACTGTGTATTTATAGTAAATATTTGGTAAAATCATTGTTACTATCATTATTATTATCTTTTACTTTGTAAAAGTAAGATAGTAAAATACAAAAGCAATTTATTTTTAAGAAGAAATAAATTAAGACCATTTGGTTCATTTAACGTATTTAATAATTATCACAAATACATAAACTATAAAAGAATTGAATTTAATTGAAAAAATTTTTATTAAAAAAACTACTTTAATAAACCTTGTAAGTTACGGAACCTTGAAAAATGGTGGACAGATATCTTCGTGTATTCTTTATTTATGCTGCTGGTATTTGAGGTAGAGTTAATCAGTACAGAGAAATTAATTTATATATTAATTTTTATTGAGATAAATATATATTTAACTGTAAAAATATATAAAACTGAACTATTTTAAAATAATAAATGTTTGAGAGCACGTACCTTTCTACCTTCATACATTTTTTGAAAAAAACTTTTACTCAGTACTATTTACTTTTCCTACCTATCATGTGGATATATATTTTTAAATTTTATATGAAGGTTTATATTCTTATAATACCATAGCAGTACTGTGTATAATTTGTATCACAATATAATTGTATAAGTTTTTACGGAGCACTATTTCTAAGCAAATTTAAAGCTGCATCACAAGGGCACAAAAACCAATTTCTTTGTTTTCTCGAAATTCTACAATAGATTTATTTAGAGTACTTGAGAAAATTATGTGCAGTTGATGATATTTATAAAGTTAATACAAAGCATAGTATAAAAATCTACAACTTGTCACATAAAACACGAATTTCAAAGAATACAGTGATGCACGTTAATCTATTTTTTAATTGCTTTCATGTTAAGAGATTATTATTAGTAAGTCTAACTCTGTTTGATGTCCATAATTGACCTGTCAGAATGTGCCCGCTGGAGTTGTAAGGTTGAAGGGGGAAAGCGAATGGGGTAGAGAAGGGGATTTTAGAAATACCGCCGACAGGTCAGAGGTTAGGCCTGTCGCTGTCACTTGATGAAAATATAGCCAGTCTGTTACTCCTGTAGTAGTAATCCTTGGAGTAAAAGAGGTTTAAAACTACTTTGTTAGTACATAACGCAAGTAAATATAGTTCTCTTTATTCAAACCCAACGAAAGAAACTCTTATTGGCTGAGCATTCGCAAATCCTATTACTCAAGGCGTTGGGTTTTCATTTCATGTCTGTCCGCACGATATCTCATCAAAGGTTTAACCTGTATATTCGGTATTTTGCATTGACCTTCATTTCTATATAGGCACCGTCGAGTTCGGTGATTATACATGTCACTCCATGGGATTCAGCTGAATTTTATCGAACATTTTTATATTGTTTCTTATGGGTGGTCATCAACGAGAAAACTGTATAGTAATTATGTTTTAACAAAACTGAGTACAGTCATATGGAACTTTAACATGTGTCATAGTAACATACTATGTGTAACCAATAGAATAAGCTATACAGCCGAGATTTCGCATGCACTTCCGCGAAAACAGTTGCGTGACACGTAGTGTGGCGTACCTATACCTTATATAACATTTAAAACTTTGATTTTAAACTATTTAGGTTTAAAATAAGACTGTGTACACTCTGCATTCTTTATCACAATCAATGCTTTAAATTTTTTTCCAAACACTGAGCAGAATATATAATTCCAGAGACAATCTCTCTTAGCAGAAACAATTAGTGGCCCTAGCACTAGAGTTTTCAGTCCAACATACCAATTAGTCCTTTAATAATGGTTGTCAATATATTTATTATAAAACGATTACGTTTTCAAACAGCGATTTTGGTAAAGGAGGAAAAAAACAATATTACACTTTAGGAGATATATAAGAATTTATAATTGTATATTCATATAAAATCCTAAAACAGAATTTATTTGCAAAACAGAAAGATCCATTATGAACGTGTACATTGCTTCATTAATTATGACAATTATATAATTATAGTGTAACGTTTATAGTTAAATATTCATACTAATAATGAATTATCAGGAAAGTATTGTTTTATTTATGAAATTACAATTTGTTCCATTTTAAAAAGAAGTACTGTTTTTACTATTCACTTATTATTTAAGTTGACAAGACATAGCTTTAAATGGTCTCTAACTATAAGTATTGAATACTTTTTCATAGAACCTAATAAATATTGAAGTATAAGCTCTCCTTCACTAAATGTAAGCAATAGGCATTATGCTATTCTTAGTGTTAATTTCAGATTAAATAAATCCTTTTTTAAATATCAATATTTTTCAAATAAAATTTGTCTTATTGAAGATCTTAACTTAACTGCGTTTACCAATAGATGGGAAATTGTTTTATCGTATATGCAGAATATTCTACTTCTTCATAAATCGGAATAATATGCGTATGTTCATTGCAATGGTATTTCATACTAAGTGTTATAAAACTGCATAAAATAAATTTAAGACTAAAAAGTATGAGCAGGGTCAAAGCAAGACAACAGTAGAAATATTGTGTAATTTTCTGTTATGCTTAATCTGCTTAGATGTGATCTCATATTTATACTTACGTTACTGTAAAATATAACATTTACTGTTCTCGGTACTACTGATTTCAGAAAAATACCCTAAGGATAGGTGGTGGGTCTCCAGATATATTATTTCCTGCCACGGATGGACAAAATCGTGTAACAGAAAATATATAATATAACAGAGGGGAATGATTGCTATTTAGAAAATTTAATTCTTATTTTGTTTACACTTTGTCTATATGACTAATGTAAATTTGTATAATGCCAAATTAAGTAATCATTTAGAAAAGTACGTACAGGAGCCATCACTATGAATTAAAATGCCAAAAACACCCATGTACTACCGACATACACTTGTTTAGTGTTACTACATTGTAGTAGTACAAAAAACATTGTAGAGTTTTAAGTGCTACAAGAATCGCTATCATGTCACTTAAAATACTTGCATTTGCTTTAAGACGTCTTTGTAGTTTTTTTATTTGATAACGTGTACTTTTCATACTTATACGCCAGATTAACCTCTGCTTTTCTAAGTTACTCCGTTATGTTTTTCTTAAAGCAATCTAAGTATTGTTGTATAGTTGCAGTTTAAATAAAATAATACATTAATAGGTACCAAGCTATGAATGTGAAATTTAACATTCAAACATAATTATAAATTTCTTTTACAAACCGTTTGCTGAAATACTATTGAAATGAAAATGAGACTATAAAAAGAATTTTTTTTGATAGAAGAGTAAGCATATGTCTATTTTTATTACTCTAAATAAAACTATTACCGATTTTAAAAACAGGGAATGCTTCACTTTCTTCTTATAAAAATTAACATTGTATACGATAATATGAGAACGCATGCAGTCGAGTTAAAACTATCTTATAACTGATAACATTATGAAAATCATTGCAAAACCTTGTAAAACGACAACTACGATGTGATCTGCTGTAGTACAACGTGGTCTTTTGAGAAGAACGTGAGTACATTGAGTATCTCGTTTATATTAGAAGTCAATGTAAAATCGAGTGCAGATAACACACAGACACGCGCACGCCCACGCTTACCGTGTTTGACATCCATGTTTACAACCCTCTGTTGACTGACGGCAGAATGTCACAGATCCATTGTACACTGTCATTAGTTAGGCTTCTGGCCAGTCCGGCTTTCTAATATTTACCTATAAACACGTGCCTCTACTTTATTAGTTTGTTTTAGTTCTGGATCTGATCAAACGAAATTGTAATGTATTATTTAACCTCCCGGTGGTATTGATGAACATGTTGAACGTAATGCAAAATTGCTTTTAAATAATGAGACCTTTAGTAAAAAATAATTTGTGAATTGCGAATATTTTCAGCCTATAAACAAGGTGCTTTTCGAAGTCGTATATAAAAACTTACAACAAATTATTTTTAGAAGCTTAAAAAGTTTAGTCTAAATTTATAACTTCACAGAATTTTGCTTCTTGAAACCGTCGCGGTCGTGTCGTAAGGATTTACACTGGCATCAATCTAACATTGGGTCATTTTATTTAGTTACGTAGCTTACGAATGACATAGTAAAATATAAATTATTTCTTTAATAAATCTGCAGGGCATAGTTGGAAATATTAGTTTGGTTTACCACCTGATTAGGGCTGCACTCTTAGGCAACCCAAATGTAAGGATAGATCCTTCCTGCGCGTTTATACATAAACTACAGTGTATGGGGATAAATTTCTTACTAACTGCAGGCGTTACATATATCATGTTCCTTGTTAGACCTCACAATTTATATCTAATAGTTAATTTTTCGTAAATTATAAAAAATCGTTGTATATGATGGCCGGTGGTTGTAGAATATAATTTAAAATAAAAAAAATTACCGATATTGTAAATTGTGGAAGTGGTCTTCACCAACTCTTTGAAGAGCCCAACTAACCAAGATTTGTCAATCACTAAATAGACATTACACATAAAGAGATTACACAAATTTAATAAATGGTAAACTACAGAATGTAAACATAATTTACGTTAAAATATGCGGAAAACTTGTTCGTACAAAGGTAGTAATTTGAACATTCTCCCTTTCCCCTTGGAACACAAAAGATGAGAACTGTAAATGAATAAGTTTAATTAAAAGGAAAAAGTAATAGTTTCTGTGATTGAGATCTTTTATTTCTTGTAATATATAATAATTATTATACTCTTAATGTAAAGACAACACTTGATAAAAATACAAAACCACACACACACACACACACGCGCGCGCGCGCGCGCGCGCACGCACGCACGCACGCACGCACGCACGCACGCACGCACACACTACTGTTGTCTGGTAACCATGTACACAAATAATCGAATTTTTGAACATTTTTTTTTATTTTCCTATAAAATTCTCTGTGTTTTTCTGACAATTTGATATATAATACATATACATTAGTCAAATAATAAGATAGGAAAAATATAAATACATTGTTCAGTCAGTGACAATTATTCTACTTTTCGAGTATGCACTAAGGGCCCAGTAGCATGATTTTATATAGTAAGCTGTAAGACAGGTGAACAGTTGTATTCTGTAGCCTTTGGATTTGTCTGTCTATTCCATCTGTCGGCATTATTTAGAACAGCTTATTGTTCAAGTGACAATACTTTTATAATATTGTTTGTTTACATAAACAGTGTTTGTATTTAGTGAGCTAACTGCAGTGTTTAGTGTATTTACAATGCCTAGAATAAGAAAGTTTGGAAGAAATAAGTATAAAGGGAACCAGTTTGATTCACGATCAAAATCAACAACACCTAACATAACATATCCAATGTTAGTAGTTCTCCAGTTTCTAACCCTGTCTCAAATGTAGGCTCTAGGCCTAGTTCTCCTGATGATGGTGAGGTAAGATGTTTTGATCTTTCTGCTTCTGAGAATAAGCTTCGATATGTGAAACTGTGTGGCAATAAATGTGATTACCTACCAGATAAAAATACCAAAGGGAATTTCATTATTGACTTGGAGGTGTTGAACAATAACCTATCATTATTTGTAAAATACAGTGAATGTGATGGCACAAATTGTGTTGAAATCGTTGAGAAACCTATACATAGGAAAGGACTAGCTGTTATGTTGGTTTTGTTATGCAGTATCTGTGGATCTGAAAAGCCTTTTTACAGTAGTAAGATAACACCAAAAAATGTATTTGACATCAATGTGCGCTGTGTTTATGCCCATCGTTCTATAGGAAAAGGTAAAGCAGCAGCGGAAACATTGTGCGCTGTAATGGACCTGCCACGACCACCTACCAGATTTCAGAAATATAATAAAATAATTAGTGATTCAATTGAAGAAGTAGCGGAAAATATAATGATTGAAGCTGCTCGTGAAGCAATAGCAGAAAATGACGATGACCAAAATATAGCTGCATGTTTCGATGGGACATGGCAGAAACGAGGGCATAAATCACTGAATGGCGTGTTTACCGTTACAAGTATGGACACTGGCAAGGTATTAGATGCTGTTTGTTTATCTAAATACTGTTGCTGTAGTATCAAAAAGAGATTGTCTGATACACATGATGAACAATGTACCAAGAATTTTGAGGGTTCTAGTGGTGCCATGGAGGTAGCTGGAGCAAAACAAGTTTTTGAAAGGTCCCATACTCGAGGTTTACGCTATGTAAAATATTTGGGTGATGGTGATAGTAGTGCTTTTCAGTCTGTTATTGAGTCCAAACCATCTGGTGACGATGTAATAATAAGCAAATTGGAATGTGTTGACACATACAAAAAAGAATGGGAGTAGATTGCGAAGGCTCAAGACAAAAATGCGAGGTGAGAAGTTATCGGACGGAAAACCTCTGGGTGGAAAAGGAAGATTGACAGATCAGGTGATTGATAGCTTACAAGTGTACTATGGTAAGGCTATTCGAGACAACACTGATAGTGTAGAAAATATGGGAACAGCAGTTTGGGCCACTTACTTTCACAAGATCTCCACTGACGACCTACCCCAACATGATCTGTGTCCAAAGGGCGTACAGTCCTGGTGCAAATACCAAAGGTAAAAAATTACTGGTGAAAGGTACAACCACAAGCACAATGTACCAGAAGCTGTGATGAATGTAATAAAACCTATATTTCGAGACCTCACATCATCAGAGTTATTGAAAAAATGTGTTCATGGCCGAACCCAAAACTGCAACGAATCGTTAAATAACGTGATTTGGACCAGAATACCAAAAAAACAATTTTGTAACCTTATCTACACTAAAAGTAGGTGTATGGGATGCCATAATAACATTCAATACAGGAGCCCTAGGAAAAGTTCAAGTGTTACAGAAACTTTGCAATGAAGCTGGTAGAAACTGTGTTATAGGCCTACAACATATCGACCAAATAAGGATTTTGGAGGCTAAATATGCCAATAAAATTAACAGTAAGACCAAGAGGAAAGCCAAAAGAAACCTAAAAAGGAACAAAGAAGACAAAAAAGATGAATCAACTGTGCAATATGGTGCAGGAATGTTTTAGTTTATAAGGAACCACATAAAGACAGTTTTTGCCTCTAGCGAAAAATCAACTTTTTTATAGGTAGGTACCATTTTTTCCTAAACTAATAGTTTGATTTACCTGATTGTTTTTACAGAGTTACTGGATACAATTTTAAACAATGTTAACCTAGTTTTATAACCTAATTAATCCACAGTTATTAATAAAAAATATATAAATTTATAAAAGTGAAATTTTTTTTAAAGTTTTTAAAACAAATTCTTTTACAAAAAATAATTATTATTTTGAATTAGTAATAGGTTAACATTGTAGATACATATAGAAATTATGACAGGAAAAAATTTCATTGCTCTACTATTTATAGTTTGTTTTTAAATGGTACCCAAAGTTGTCCAATTTAACATTGGCGGGATAGGGCGTACATGGTTACCTTAATGTTTTAATTCATATTCTATATACTTGGCCATACCTATATCATTGGCATTTTATAGTTATCATCATACTTGATTATTACGGGATTTTGGATTTAAACATGTAAAGTTTCCAGAAAAAAGTAACAAAATAATAATGGCAGTAAGTTTTGAAACTTTTAACTTATAAAAAGAATGTCAAATTATTTACAAAAGGGGTGTTTGTTAAATATTTGACGTTAAGACAAGTACAAATAATTTTACATCACGAAGAATGTTTAGAGCAAAGGATGTATTTTAAAACTGCGCATATATAAAAATATATTCTTTATACAGGTTTTATAATAACTGTGAACACGATTAAATTCCACAGTTCGGTTCCTAACAGTAGAGTACTGTTTTGAGTGTGATTGTAGGGAACATGCGACGTCACCCTGTTCCATCGGAGGTTACGTATAGCACGTGTTCTATGGATTCCACTGTTGTACCGACCATGTAAACTTTGTCGAGCTTTGTAGCATGTACACTGAGCGATAAGCAGGAATACATTTACTGTGGGTAACCAAATAGACAGAACTACATGTCCCGTTTATTGTACTTTCAGGCAATAGGATGTATATGATCTAAGTTCTTATTTACTAACTATGGATACATGTAATGTAATTGAGTGTTATCATAACTCAATGGTATGTTACTCATATCTAACAAAAGTAAAATATTTCAGCGGGTCGTAAATCGTAACGGGTCGTATCTTTTGGTTTTCAGTGTATTGCTTTCTGAATTATTATGTAAAATTACAAAATCGTAACTTATATTTGCTCATATATGCTGGCGTTTGCCTTATCATAACAGTGTTATCGACATAACGTGCTTTCGTTAAAAATTCAATAGTAAAAATCAATAATAAATATGTTTGAGCTAGATAAGAGCCTTATATATAGAAATTTTCAGTTTCCTGTTTGCCAAAGTTAATCCGTTATGCAATCCGTCAGGTTATCTGCAGTGTGCTAATATAAAAATACATGCAGACTGTAATAACCTTATGATGATCGGTGATAATCGTCATATATAACCTCATATATATAAAACTTCAATAAAAAAGTACTTGATCCGCCGGGACTATATATGTAACGCATACATAATGTTTAAGATTTGTATTTAATGTTCACCTGTTTATAAATGCTTGGTAAACGCATCTTACATACAATGAAATAAAAGCGAACCACGCTTTAAAAAATGGGTATTTTTGTCGCAGTATTTTAAATCTTTGCTGTTATAATATCGGAAAGAAAAGCCTCTTTTACGTATAAAAAAGCATACAAATTGTGAAAAATTATTATTTACAAGTTTATTCAATTTTCAGTCAAAGCCACTGCTACACGTACAAAATTCATTTAGATTGTATAACATGTGGTTTTTTTCAAAATTAGAAGTGATATAATAGGTAAAGAAAGCCTCTTATACATACACACATACATTAAGAGTATGTATTTTACAAGTGTTCAAGTTAAATAATTTGAAGTCAAAGCTTGCACTTACAGAAACATATGAATACTATGTAAGATAGGTATTTACAGACTTCGTTATAAAGCTTGTTATAAAAGCCTTTCAAAGTAAGCAATTCATGCAAATTGTATCCGATCAGTATTGAAGCAATTGTTTACGCTTTTTATTTTTAAAGTGTAAGGAGTGAGTCGCAATATTTCATGATAGTTATTTGTAATTAAAAACTAACATTAAAGGTTTTTTTTTAAATAAAACGGGATAAATAAATATATTTCTTTATTAATTTCAAATTACACTTAGTTATTACAGCACAGCATTTTAATTGCCATTTCATAAAAGATTTCACTGTTTTTCTGGAATACTAACAATCTCCAATGTCTTACACCAGTCCCCCACAGTTTTCGGGACTATTTTCTAAGGTATAATAAACTTTAAATCTTTATAAAATGCGATCTATATTGTTCTAAACCCGTTCTCAATGCAACGTACACAAGGTTTATGTTTGTTTGTCCTAGTAAATGTTCTGGGTAATGTTAGATTTCATATGAAAAAATACAACTAACTCAAACATACGCTACAAATGCTGGCTATAAATGCTGAAATAAATAATAGATTTATTTTTCACATTTTAGTTACCAAAACCTATTTTCACTAATTTAATAATTACAAGCAACCATACGTCGAAATTCAATTATGTTGCGTACAGGTAACTTAAACCTCAACCATATTCGTATCACAATCCTTAAACGCAAAAATGTTTCAAATAAATCCTCCGATACTACTTTTCGCAGAAATGAAACTGTTGATAGCAATAGACCCACAGGTAACATCAGATAACAAGTCCAAAAACAATTACATTAAATCGAAGAAACGTTTCTTGGAATCTTTGTAGCCTAATAAGAGAGCTGTTTGCTGTACGTTTTGTTAGAAAAATAAGAAAGAAGCAACAGTTGTAGTTATATTTAGCCAGGGAGGCAGAAAGTGGGTATCAGAATGTTTGACAGCGTGAAGGTAACAACACATCATTACAGTGTGAAATCATGCGCGATCCCACCTTGACTGATCACATATCAAATACGTCACGTGATCAAAAGTCCTGTTTCGACATATCGGCACTACTGTGCGCGCATTACGAATTGTAGTTTAGTTGTATTGCAACTTGACAATTAGGCTACATATTATTACAAATCAACATTTTAATCTAATAATTATAAAATTTCGGAATTAGTTTTAAAAGAATGAAGTCCAATTGTACTCGTAATACGTACAAATTTGAATAATTCAGGCCGTTGATAATACTAATTGCAGATTATTACAGTTCAAGAGGTCGAAGAATCACTAATACGATAACACACAAAGTATGATAGTGAAAAAAATACTCTTGTACTTTACTTACACGTAAGTGCAATCACAAGTGAATATTATTTTGAAATAATTGACAAATGTTCACTATAGTAATTACTAAACATGGGAACCTAGAATAACTTTCTATCGGTGCACGTTTAAGAGTAGGTGTTTTATTTTATGCAAATTCTTTAACAATAATCTGTAGGTAGAGGATAAAGCTATAATAACTCATATAAGTAGGCATTATACAATTTTTTAAACACTAGAACTCAATTTTAATAGAACCAAACATTTGGTACATTGCACTTTATAGTGATACAGCTTTTTACAATAATGAAGTAACAATATTAATTTTAAAATAGGTGACGCTTAACTAGTAATATACCTCAAGAATAAAATATGCACAACAACCATAACACATTTTACTGTTGATGTGACAAGTTTACCTCAATAACTAGGCATAGTTTCTACATAATACGATAAGTGTGTAATATTTTAATATTATCTTTAGAACAATTAAAAAAGGAGACATTATTTAAGCAACATACTTTATGGTATTTATTATATAATAAAATAGATAATTATGAAGCTTTTTACTGCTTAGTCTGATTACCATTCGTTGGTATCTGGTGTAACTGATGTGCCATTTTAACCCAGTGTTGTTTTACACAGTTAATTATGTCTAATTATTTTAATTTATTTTGAATCTTTGTTGTCACAAACGCAATTTAACAATCAACATTGTCTGATGGCTGATGAGCAATCGAACGTTAATTGGTACTAGAAACTGCTAATTCCAGATCAAACAATTAGAGCAGTCTTAGTCTACCTGATTGCGTCCGGTTGCTAAATATTGCTAATGGTACCGACATTCCCCAACACGGGCGTTAATTCTAAATTATAATCCACACAATATTGTATTTTAAACCTTTTATATTAAGTAAAATTGTTGTGTTGTTCATAGCAAAAGTAAAATAATATACTACCATGTTAATACAAAGATTGAAACACATAAAAACATATTCTTCATAAGTAATTTTCCAATTAAAAGTTTATGAAATAATATATCAAACCCTTTCACTGGGAATTGGTCATGAAATCCTCCAATTACATTTTATATTATTCAAAGAAATAAAAGTTTGATTATAACTAGGTATTGAATACAAAATAATATTGTAATAAAGATCATTACTTAAGCTCATTAATTTCTGGGTTCTTAATTATGCTAAAATTAGCTGTTGTTATGAATTTGCGTAGTCTAAATCTAACCAAAACCGTATTTGCATAAATTCATTACGGTACATTATTAGTTTTATTGGTTAAACTTTAAAAACATTAAAATAAAACTCTCTTGTATGTCAATTTGGCTTGTAAAATAGTATATATTGTACTGCAATATCCGAAAATGTTTTAAACGACTGTTAAACATATTTAGCACATTAGGATTATATACTGTAAACGTATCGCCATGGCTAGTCCAAAGAATATGCCAATGAGTGCCTTTTATCGCACAATTATTCTTTCACTCAATTCTCGTATGAATGCGAAGTCTATTTGATAGCTAGACATCAGCCAGCGTACTTATCTGCATCATTTTAAGTCCTATGCCACCCCTATATAATGCAAGCATGAAAACTATATCTAAATCAGACAATAATAAAGCCTAAATGAGGAGCAGACTAGTCTAAAAAGAGACTAGTATCTACTATACCTGTAAAGCACTATCAGGTTAAGATTAACTGGCCGGGAATCAGAATGTCTTTTATTTCTTAAAACAATGCAGTATAGACAGTTTTTTGCTTAACTTAAAGCTCGGAGATATTTTTGGGAAACATTTTAAAATTTTCACATTTGAGGTTTTACGCTATGTCATGACTATATATATGAAGTAGCACTTTGTTAACCATTAAGCTGTTGATTCGGCCAGAAATTTGCAATTGAAAGCAAGACTGAGATTCATCATGGGACAAATATCATTTTTAACATAAAAGTTATTTCCATTATTTGAGTGTAATGACTGATTAAAGTATACGGAATACAGGTCCTGCATAGTACGTTGTAGCTTGTAAGTTTAATACAACTTTAATTTGATAACTGCTACCACTTAAGAAGATTCGATCCGGTATTATAGTATTTTACCGATCACACTTGACAGACACCATATGAAATTTTGGTTGAAATGCTTACTAGAGTAGCGTAGAGCAATCTTAGTCGATAAATATCAGGAATCGTCTAAACGCATGTCCTCCCCACCAATCAATGCTTGATCTAGGGCAAGTGTTCAATTATTGCAAAGTCCTTCCTAAAAATGTGTCTCCAACATGCATCGCTATTTACTAATAATAGTGCAATTACGTATCGCTGCTTTCCCGTGCTATAGTAGTGTTTCTTAATGATGAGTGATCTGAGCTTGGCAAAGTACCAATTAGAAATGCCTTTGTCACCACCCGCACTTTTGGCGGAAAACGGAAAAATCCCTAGAGGGTATTAGTACCTACATTCAAGGTCAGATAAAACAATACATGCTCAGAAATCAATACAATAATTATAGAGAATTACCGTTTGTTTAGAAAAAAAAACACTTTCTTCTTGTTTAGATAGGGATTTTGTTTGTATAATACAAAATAATAAGGAAGATTTCATTACAGTTTTGAGTACTATATTCTACTGAGTATTCAATACTACCCAACAGGAAACAGAAATACAGAAATCCTCATAGCAGTAATGCTAATACAAAATTGTTTGTAACACATTGGATAAGGCCTTTTGTTTAGACATGAATGTACTATTATCAGATTGTCTTAGTGTACAGTTCGAGGACTTTAGCTGTGCGCGTGTCCTTTGAGTGTATGGTGATAGGCGGGAGGGGTGGCGGGGTAGCATTATGCGCTGCGTCCCGAAAACATTTCCTGTGACTCATGGGTAAAACCCTCCTTTCAGGAATCGCATTGGCCCGAATAACTCATCGCACTCGCTAAAATCAGTCTGTTTTGTAAAAGTGCTGATTGTGGTGGAATTAAATAATAGGAGAAAACCAAATAATAGGAATAATAGGACTTATCCTTGTTTTTCAGTTGTTATAGTGCTGTCTAACGTGTTTTTGAAAAATAACGTATTTGTCAATTTTATCTGTAAATCAAAATTGTGAGTTTAAAGTCGTTAAAGAGTTTGTTGCGCCTTCATCACAGCGGCTAGCACGTAAACGCAACCCGCCACACAGATAGCGTTTGTTTGTTGAGAGGGTAGTATCTGGGCCCTACGAGCACAGCTAAATTCCTCTAACTGTACTCTTGATTAAAATCTACAAATTCACATTATAGGAGAGTAAATTGTAGTAACGTAACTTGTTGATATGAGAGCATTAACATTCTTTAGTCTATGTCTATGTAGGATTTAATTAAATCGTATATCTAGGTAAGGTAAGTGATTAAAATTAACTGGTTTGAGGAGTTGATCGAAACATTTAATCTCGTACTTATATAATACATTATAAAATGTTTTACAAACATTAAAAAAAAGGATCGATTGGAGCTACATTTTAACCTAAAATTATATTTAATATGACCTTCCTATTTTCCTCAACTTTCACCAGAGAGCCTACACACTTAGAAGTAATAATTGTCAATAAATAAAGTGGCTAATAATACAGAAAATTTCGTTAAACATTTATACATGTTACAGTTTTTACGAAAGGTTGAACATTCGGAAAAAAGTTTGGTTCACTGTTAATTTTTATGAGCACATGGAAACACGAAAAGAAACAAAATGGACTGTCAGAATTCACCCAAACGGACGCTTCAATCTATATTATTGGGAAAAAACCATTTGTAATCTTATCTACCGACTGAGGAAAACATTTTCCGCATTAATAATACTTGGATATGATTTTCAATATTTGCATCGGCTCAAAAAATATAAATTTATAAACAAAAGAAGCAATTAACAGTTTACTTTAAAACATTTGGCAGTTTGAGTGGTATTAAATTGGGTAAATCCATTTTGCCACGTTTCATGTTTATGAGGACATGATACTTACAAAAACAAAAGACTGTAAAATTTGACGCACCTAACATGAACCAAAAAGAATATTACTACTCAAAATCAAGACTATTAGAAAATATTCTACATTAAATACTTAAAAAAATATTTTCAAAATACAAAAAAACCATAGAAGTCTTGTAATAGGCTATATCAATGTTGATACGATTAATCGAACACTATAATTGGGAAAACGGGAAGGTTAACTTATTCAATATAATAATTGAAATGCAGGCTAATTCATGTATTTAAATTCTTTAGTAAAATATTAATAAAAATCTGTGTTGTTTACTAAATCGAGCAATACTTATAATAATAGTATAATTTAAAAATAAATAAAAACAAATAGGTGCATTTCAAAATTTAAAATTTATTGTGTAGTACTTTAACTATTATAACTTTAATAAATAACGTTTCCATGGTAAAAAGGTTGTTATTGACATAATGGCACCCAAAACCCAACAGAATTGATTAATCCTCATGATCTGCAAAGTTACCAACAGAGTAGTAGGCCTCTTCCACCAGTAGGCCTCAACCTTAGCTTCCTCCTAAATGTTGGTTTTATATTTTCATCACGCAAGTCTTTTAGATCCCTGCAGGATTCTCAGATTCACATTTTTTCAATGATTCGTATTATTTTCTTCTGAATGACGAAACATCTCGAGAAATGGACGTTAGCTAATCCTTTCCACAACGTTGTGTCGCATGACATTATACTTTATTTTCAATAGGTGTATTCCACAAAATTCTTTCTATTTATTCAAAGCATAGATATCTGAGGGCATTCTGGCGCAGACTACATCCACCTTTTTTCCCAGAAAAGTTTTTCATTATTGTGGAGTTAAATGCTTATTAATGACCATGAAATTCAGTACAAGTGTTGGGCCGGGTTCTTTGGGCACTCTGCGCCCTGTGAAATAGTTTTATTTTAAATTATTTGTTTATAGATTCATATTAAAAGGAGGATCGGTCTCTCCTTTTTATAAAAAAAAATTTGTAAAAGATTTTATGCATAAATTGGAATTTTTAAAGTATTAAATTTTCAAACACTTTCCATTTGCCTTAGAAACAGACAGTTAAATCGCCTGCATATTGAATCATTACGTTAGCATATTTTTATAAACCTACATTTAAATAGAATTGTTGATAACAGTTTCTGTGTTACGACTTAAACAAAAAGAGTGGTGTCTCTCGTATGCCATAGTCATGTAACTTGGGAATAAGGATGTGTTGATCTACGCAGTTAAATGCCTTAAATAGGTTTAGCGTAAGCATTCGCCTGTCAAGGCCCTCTTCCACAATTTCAACAATCAATTGGGTGACTACATCAATTGTTGATATTTATTTTCGGAATATAAACTGTTCCTTAGAGAGAATATCATGTTGATCCAGAAAAGAAAGCATCCGAGTGAGAAAACTTACTCTAAAACTTTTCTGACCGATGGGAGAATTGCAATGGGCTTGAAGTTAGTTACATGGAGAGCTTGAATACCCTCTTTTGAACACATAATTAAGAAAATACGTAAACACGTTTGTTTAGACTTCGCACCGCGATAGGTCAAGAACATTTGACAGCACTCTAGTTACTTTTCCTGCATTCTGTCTGTTCTATCATTATCTTAAAATGCAAGTTGAATAAAAGCGAGTGGGTGTTATAAAAATAATGTGAATATGTATACATTTTAGTAATTAATTAGATGGTGCTTTTAAGGTAAACATTATCAGTTAATAATTTAAATATGCTACTTTAATTGTTTAAGACGTTAAGTGGTAGAGAGGACTTTATAGTCTTTCACCTTTAATAAAGGCAGTTTTCATTTATTTTCTAGTTACTAAACACAGTTGCTACTTTGAATAAGAGTTCATACAGCATATTTAGTTTTAAAATTGCAAATTTGCTTGCTACACACTACTAAAGAAACTGATTATATGTCAATAAGCCATCATTTGTATAGTTGCGCTACGATATTATATATAAAGTGGTTGTATTGGATATTCGTTTTACTATATTGGATGAATGAATGAATTTATGCAATAAATAACTGTAATGATTGAAAATATAAATGTAGATACCTTTTAAAAAGTACCCTAATAAACACATTAATTCTAACTTTATAAACTATACAATATACAACACTTAAAGGGTTATATAGTTTACTTATCTTGAAAAATCCTTTACTTTCTTATATAGGAAATAGTATCTAAAACAATAATAGCTAATGAAAATAAATTCTTCTTTTAAGTTTGTTATAAAAATGAAAGTATCGAGAAATAACATACGTCTTAAGACGTTTGCTATTTGCAATTTTACATTTAGAAATATGCAATCTGATCCCTCCCCAAGGTGCATAATTCATCTGACACATATACTACAAAATTACTTAAAATAAACAAATTCTGTACCTCCACATTCATATTCTAATACATGCTCCTCAGAAATCGTTACAGATGTTTAGTAAACCTATGTCTGCTTGTATAATATGTGACAATAATGGTAAATCTAATCATAATTAACAATTATCAACACATTACATAACTATACTTAAGTTTAAAATGAATTGGTTTTAGTTTTATATTTTAAAGACATATAACAGACGTGCAAGGAATCAGAGTGGAGATTTCAAAAATAGTGTTGTTTTTTGTCTAACTCGTGTTATATTAAAAATAATAGGACTTTAGAACAGATATTTATGTTGGATTAAAATAATTAATGTTGGAGATAATACTAAAAAATTAAATATTACATTAATTAAAAATGCATTTTTAAAACATTTTTAATAATGAACACAACCAATGTAGGAAAACCCAAGGTAGTCGAAGTATTTTACTTATATTTCTTTGAGAAGAAAAAAAAGGAATACTGAACCTATTACCATGAAGAATTAGTATAACTGGATATGGGGGAGGTTAACATGAAAAGACGTGACAAATAACATAGATGGATGTGCACTTCAATACTGTCGGTCACTCAGTCGGCATGCATCAAAAGACATGGAGGAGGTTTGGCTGCTCCCAATGAATCTTGTTAATATTGTATCTTTAATTGAACATTATTATATTATTACGATCATATTTAATTTTAAATTTAACCTTCTCTAAGTTAATTAATTACTTCATGTAACAAAACAATATTGAAATGTAATTTATATTTTTCGAATAATCCCGTTTATATTAATAAGCATTTCAGATACATAAAACAGGATTTTATGATGTCTCATAACATCGAATATCTCACCTATTAAATGTTAGGCTGCAGTAGATCAAAGTAGACTTACCTGAAACAAACGAAAGCAAATTAGAATCATATTAAAAATATCACAGACAATTATTATTGTTATGGCTGACTTGCTTTGAAAATAAAAGTTATAAGCTGGAAGATGCTTTGAAATAATTTATAGTGCATTTTTATTACACCTATGGAAATGAAGTATTTATTTCCTTTTGTCTCAAAAAACTTATTAAGACCTACTACTTTCAGTTTGCTTTAGTTGTACCTTTGAAATATTCTGTACCGGAACATCATCCTACCACGAGATCTAGTAGCAAAACCGATATATACCACAGCAAATTGTGCATCAGTTAACAAATGCACTAAAGTAATAAAAAAATAAACAAGAAGCAGTGTCTGCAAACCTCTAATAAATTTATTTAAAACAACTGCCTGTCTAAAACAGTTGGAATGATCTAATTTAAACTGATGAGGAAACGTCTGAGTTAAACAGATTCATTTATAAATAATTTGATACATTTTCCCTTCGATAACAACTCGTTACGTGCATATTTATGCGTATGTTTATGATGGTAATTGGCAGTTACTTACTTTACGATTTGTAATCTGCGTGCTTCTGCATATTCAGCTCTTGAACATTATTTTCTACTAAATGAGTGATCGCGTTTTGTTCAGGTTAATCAAAATGTGTCACTGTGTAAAGATATTCCGTGTGTTTAAATATTACAGGCAATGACGTTAGTAATAGAAACAGGATTAAAACTTTCTGTATTCACGATTTATATGCAGATAATCTAAAAAGAGCGTGAGAATCCTTTACGTCTTCTTCTAACTAAAAAACTTGTTTCTAAGAATACCTTATAACGTCAGAATCGATATCGTAACTGTAAATTGGTTATACCCAGTATTTAGTGTAAAACATAATTATAAGAACCTGATTTTCACGTACTTTGGGTATTTATTTTTACTATATCAGTATCCTTAGCATTCATGAACTGTGTATAAATCCTAATGTTATTTATATAGAATGTAACCTGATGTATGAATACCTTTAGGATAGTCTGTGGCAAACACATGTCCATAACTCTGAGAGGAAGGTTCGTATCACACAAAATGTAACGTAATGTAATGTAATGTTTTTTTTTTATTTTTTATTTTAGCTAAACCAACGAAACAGTACTGAAACTTAGTGTCGTTGCAATAGTTGTACTATTGTAATGGCTACTTCTGAACATATATGCGTAGTTACCTTTCTTTTAATTTTAAAATACTTAATATCAGTTTGTTTCTGATGTTTTAAGATCCACATGTACCATTAAGTATTGAAAAACTATGTTCCTCCTTAAGACATTTAAACTAGGAGACAATGTTTTATACCACAGATAGGTGTCTAAGTATACAAAGTTATTTGTCAAACGAATTTATTTGAAAATTAAATGAACAAAATATAGTAAAGTGTAGCTAAATTTAATTTACAAGCATTGTTTATTCCATCCCCACATCGAATTAATCTCATAAAAATATAATTAAATTCATGCGAAATACATCTCAAAACTCAAAGTGAAGCCAGAAAATACTTTAGACTAATCTAGTTAAAATCGAACTACTTTCATAAGGCAATGTATAATTTATGACATTACAGATTAATTTTAAAATTTAATAAAATATTCGTTACATTAAGCGGTTAGCGGGTAATCTTTTTGAGTCTGCGAACACTTGGCTATGAGGGATACATGCTTATGACGTAGCACGATCAATTTAGACAAACTTGATGTTAGTTATGTATTGATCAAACATATGTTTTGAGGTTTTTGTTTTCTTTCTCATTCTTGGTATTGGAACACTAACGAAAATAAATATAACAGTAAGACATTTTTTTAAGAAACCCAAATTTTGGTTCATTTTTAAGCCACTCCAGGAAAACATTGCTTATACACGTTCCATGATATTCAAATATTTGTTTATATCCCACAGTATTATTGATATTAAAACTTAATGTTTACTTTAACTTTCTCTTAGGACTCATTTTGTTCATAATAAAGTAAAAAAGTTGCTTATATAGTTTCTGTTATGCAATTTAGATAATTTAATTTCGCGCCTTAATCATTATGGCTTCAACACGTTTGAATTAGTTGTCAATTTTTTTATCTTCATTGAAAACTTTAAGAATTTGCATTACTATAGAAAATCAACTAAATATTTAACATTTACAGGTCATGAAACAGTAGTGAAATATTCTAAACTATTCAAACGTTTACATAAATAAACAAATTATATGAAATCGAACCCATAGCTATGCATACAGCATTCCAATATAATATTGTCAGTACTGATCAGTATTTTAAAGTAGTTAAGAAGGCAACGGCTAACACGTAATGAGGACATTTTGTTTTTATGAGTTTATATTAACTGCCTTCGAAAGAATTCGTACGGAGATCATACTAATTATCCTGTAGTATCCTCGCCTCACTTATCAGTGTAGTTCACTTACCTAAAGGTGAGTAACGGGAAGCTCAACTAGCATATCCATAAATAAAGGCCAGGTCTCAGGGGGTCATTGTTCAGTCATCACAGTCTCGTGCTCGTGTAATCAGCAGTAATTCAATTGCCGCCCAAGACTCATGCCATCAATTAGTTCTACGTTAAGCTCTCCCTTGGTGACGATCTCTACATGTGTTTACACACTCCCCTACGTGATTCACTTTCCTCAGATTGTTATTATCAAAATAATATTTGTAAAAAACGTAAATTTGGATCATTGAGTATTCACAGATACACAACACGATCTATCTATCGACAAATTATCGTATGATAATAACAAAATACACAAACTGAAACAGTTATACACTTACTCCGTCAGGACTCGAACACAATTGCCAGGCACATTACCATTGAACCATACAACCCTTATTTCTTGTGATTTATTTATATTGTATTTAAAAGTTTCCGTATCAATTACTTTCAAATAACTAAAACCGTTTTTGTTAATATGTTATAAAAAATATCTAAAACAGTTTTTGTTTTTATTTTATAAAGAAATTATTTATTTTATAAAAATTTAATATTATCTTATTCTGCACACAAAGTCACATATTTCATATTTTTAGTGTATTTAATCTAAAAGACTTTATTAAGAGAAAAAGGAAGACGTATCAATATTAAAAATAACTATATATACTTCCTTAGAATGTGCATAACAAGACAAAAAGGCTTCTTGATACTCTTTAGTACGTCGAGTAATCAATCCAATATACAAAAAGTGTACTTGTTATTATTTCATATCTTAACGTATCAAAAGTTCAAAAACATTATTGGAAACCGTAGAGCACAATATTTCACATTCCTCTCCACTTTGTTTGTGGAATTATGTTTTTTTTTTTTATTTGAGGGTCCTCTATCATTGAGTGTTGTTCTCTTCGCAGTGCTCCCAAATCCATACGTGTTAATTTATTATAAAATACCAAGAGAATCCAGTTTCTACTTATAAAGTAAATCACAAATTACATTTTAAATGCCCTAATCATGAAGACAAATCCGCGAAGGTTAGAAAGCCATAATTCTAATAATCATGTATTTTCAATGTATATTCAAACCAATATATAAATTCTAAATTCTTAAAAAGGTTTTAAAGAACCATGAGTACAAAATACATACATGTATACATGTGTGTGTGTGTGTGTGTGTGTGTGTGTGTGTGTGTGTGTGTGTGTGTGTGTGTGTGTACGGATTTTCTAAACTAACTTACTTTACTTTACGTTACTTTTTTGTTTAACGTTGATCAAAAGTATTAGTTGGTTGGAGTTATTGTTGTAAGAACCACATAATCTATTAACCTCATTGATCCTATAGTAACATCTTTCTCTAATTCATTTTTAAACAGCAATGATTTAAGGACATAACTTCGTACGCATCATTCAATTAATTGGAAAATTCTTATTAGCCGTAAACATTTACCTGTGTCAAGGACTTGAGTCGTAGTTAAATAAATATATTTGCTTTTAAACCCTATTTTGATTTAAATTTACTTCTGGACCCAAATCAATAGTTTTTTTATTATTAAAACACGTTACAGTCCATAAACTATACACATATCTGTTTACCTTAAAGTACTTGGTGAAAAGTTAAAAATATTTACATTTGAAAAAGTAACAGAGGAATTATGGGAATATTTAGCCATGAACTGGAATTGTCATACCTGAATAAATGTATCACGCTATGTTGATTGTGGATTAGTACGTCTTGCTGTCATATCATTTTTAAACTTTCCACAGTACATTTACTATTGTATTTATACGAATCGAAAATATATAATATTATAGTTATATTCTAATGAGCTCATCATGATTTGTAACTAATTGCATTAATCGGCCAACTGGCTAATTAATGCGATTAATTTTTTAGTGGGCAGTCGCTGCATATGTGACGGCATAATTTAAGATTTTTACCAAATTTAACCACAGTATAAACCATAAGATGTCTCTATTTTAGTTGACGTTTTGTAAATTATTTTTGTACGTTACTGCATTATTTTCATATAGCTGTAGCAGTAATATTAAATATTATTTCTTTCTTGTTAAGATTGTCTTTAGCGTATATAATACATTCCTTTAAATTACTTTTTACAATGTTGCGTTTGAAGAAGTAATGTTCTAAGCTTGCTTAGTCTCTTGCATCCCGGATCTTAAATAACTTATTTTGTAGCCAATGAATTGGGTATCAGTTGCAATAAATTTGTAAATACAAACACATTTTACCATTCATATTAAAATGATGATTAATATATTACAGGTAAATGTTTAATTATTACCATTTTAAAATGTACTATATCACCTCTTTCATTAGTAAAGAAAAAATAAATATTTAACAATTTTATACATTTTAATATTGTATTTCTAAAGATTTTCAATCATAGAATATGCAAATGAAACTTTTTAGTTAAACTTTTTTTAATATAATTCAAACTCCACAAAAAGTAAGGGAAACATGAACCCACGTCTATCTGTATATTTTATTTTGTAATATAACCGTATGTCAAGTTGGAAACGGTTCTCTGGTAACATTCTGTTAGGAATTTCCATGTGCATATATTCACCTTTAAATTGACAAATATGAATACCACAGGTTCCCTGTTATGAAAGAGGAGGAGCGTTTTGGGGAGAGCATTCCTGGAATGTGGCCTAATAAACTCGCTACAACATATTTTTGCCTAATTATCTCCCGCTGCCGCGCCACCTCTCCCTTTACTACCCATCAAAACACAATATCGTGCATCTCAAGTCAACTGTTTACTGTAAATAGTTGTCGTAGTCTATGTAGTCGGTGTTATTCAAGTATTTTTTTACTTAAATAAAAGCATTTTTATTTCCTTATATTTTCATGTATATTACCGATAAACACAATTATTATAACTGTAACTGAGTTGTGGAGAATAATTAATTTTAAACCCAGTTACGGATTTATAGGTTAAAAATAATTTAAAAGCTGACTATTTGACTATTATTTATTGTATAAGAAATCACTGAAAAGACATTGTTCCCTTATCACTGTCGTTATTTAAATTAATGGGAACAATTGGACTAGGGAAATTACCATTTTCAAATATTACCAAATATTGAAAAAAATATGAAAATCTATGAAAGTAGATACAGATGGCGGTCTAGACGCCACGTAGGTTCGAGTTAAGAACTGTGCAGGATCGTACCCTGCCTGTGAGCGTAGTACTATTTATCAGTACCTACTATTGACTCGACGTTTAGCACTATCGACTCTCCTTAGTATGATATGATCCTCGCACAAGCTAGTGGTCCATATAATTGATTTGACTTTCTTAGTAATTTTTGAATGGCCCAAATATAACTTTTTTTATCTAAACGTACAATAATTTATAGCCACACTGTAATTAAAGTATGAACACAAAATGTATTTCAAGCAGCAGACGTAAGAAAAATAAGAATAGCAATGGCCCAATGTAAAGTCACAAAAGTCATCATATAATAATGACTTGTCTTTATAAACCACCATTATGTTGTACCATAAAGTATGCTGTATTTACATAACAGTTTTAATAGCGTGTCACCTTCCGCTTTAGTACAATGCGTAAAATTTTACACTGTCAAAAATTTCCCCCCACAGCTACGTTATTTATACAAAACTCGCTTCCTCCACCGTTGTTTGAGATCATTTCTAAAACATCGTAGGGTAGACTACTGGGTAAGCCAGAACGACCTATATTGTGGTTAGGTGTCTTTGATCTTGAAACGACGCGACGCGAAGAATTGTTACCGACGTTTTTTTTATCACTTAAGATGGACGTAATTTCCAGATTTCTGGAGTAAAGTTTGTAACGGTGTCTGATTTCTGACGTTTCACTCAGCGGAAGGTGGACTGGAGTAAAATCATAATGTTCCTATGAAATAAACCCTTCCCATCATAGCTATGATACATCTATATTTATAGTACCATAATTGCGTTACCACAAATTGTACCTCGTATCTTACTTTTGTTATAAAGAGATTCATGCGTGTTCACCTTCGCATTGTAATTAATTAACTAATCGTTGTCAAATAAAGTTTTATCTTCATACCTGGATCATTGCTTTATCGCCATTTGGCATTTTCTGATCAGACTAAACTTAATTTTCAAATTTATCCATTTTAGAAAGTGGCTTTTAAACGGCACCGTCTTTACTTTTCACCTCTCAAGAACTTTTTTACTCCCTTGATTTCAGTTTGTGTTACCTTAGAATTATGTTGGATTTGTTTTAAAGACATGAATAATTGCACTGAAAAGCATCACATGTTTTTTCTTTACATATTTATTAGTATTTAGTAAAAACTGTCTAACTTTTGTAAATCATGTTTAAATATTCAATTAGTCAGGTAAAACAACAAAAATATGTTAAGGATTTCAATTTCTAGTTTTTATTAATCTTTTAATGATAAATCTCACATATTTTAACGACCAAAAATAATTATGTAATTAAGTATTTGACGTTTAACATTGTGCTCGGCTGGAATGCTCTATTTTAATCATGAAAGCTTACTGGACACTCTCACTCCGTTTCATCGTTAAGAACCAATGTCCTGTATGGGCTACGCACTAATTGATATGATTTGGCTGTTGCACATATTGCGTTTAAACTGTTCCATGATCTATTTTAATGGATTGATATTTTATTTTCCTTAAATTTATTACCAAAGGAGAACCAAACTTACTCCAATAAGGAACTAAGGACATGTGCTGTGTGCTGAAATGAACTTCCTTTACGGGTCGTATTGTATATTGCAGGCCTGCCACAGCAAATAGTGGACACTCGTATACTTAGTAACTTGTCTACCGTTGGCTTCAAAAATACGCTGTATGGATGCTGATACGTAAATCAGTTATTGTATATCTGGAATATATATGATTAATACATTATTTCACTCCAATGTAATGAACAAGTCCCATAGAAACATGTTTAAAAATGGATTGTTTTCTATTCTTATAATTGTATAACATTCGTAATCAAGCGAATAAAAGAATATGCCGTATATATATATATATATATATATATATATATATATATATATATATATATATGGAGAGAGAGAGAGAGAGTGAGATATATTCAGCTTTCGAAAAACTGTTAAACTTAAAAACACATTTAATCTCTAATGTGATGTTTAAATTTTGAAATATATAGTTCATATGCATCCAACCTATATAACAAATAATGGTATGATAACTGGTTTTTATTATACCATTTATATTAGAAGACTTATCCCTTTATTTAATGACTAAATATAAGTTTATAATAGTATTTGGATTTTTACATTTTTCTTATAGTGGTAACCAATTAATGGGTTTCTTTTTGTTCTATGAACTAAGTAGTAGTTTATATACTTTGGTTTATAGACAAACGTTATTTTGTGTCATTTTTATTTGGTTTCTGTTATTTTTTATATGATGTCCATTCAGCCATTTTCAATACTCGTGTCCGTTTCATCATCACGTAAAACAATCAATCTACTATTTGTACGACGGATATTTCCATGGTACTAGAAACACTAGAAATGAACTATAATATACTTGAGAACGTGTGACAAACAACAGCAACATGTGCTAGCTGTCTGTACTGTGCGACTACAGCGAAGTCACCCAGGCAAACACTTAGAACGTGTGACAAACAACAGCAACATGTGCTAGCTGTCTGTACTGTGCGACTACAGCGAAGTCACCCAGGTGCAAACACTTAGAACGTGTGACAAACAACAGCAACATGTGCTAGCTGTCTGTACTGTGCGACTACAGCGAAGTCACCCAGGCAAACACTTAGAACGTGTGACAAACAACAGCAACATGTGCTAGCTGTCTGTACTGTGCGACTACAGCGAAGTCACCCAGGCAAACACTTAGAACGTGTGACAAACAACAGCAACATGTGCTAGCTGTCTGTACTGTGCGACTACAGCGAAGTCACCCAGGCAAACACTTAGAACGTGTGACAAACAACAGCAACATGTGCTAGCTGTCTGTACTGTGCGACTACAGCGAAGTCACCCAGGTGCAAACACTTAGAACGTGTGACAAACAACAGCAACATGTGCTAGCTGTCTGTACTGTGCGACTACAGCGAAGTCACCCAGGTGCAAACACTTAGAACGTGTGACAAACAACAGCAACATGTGCTAGCTGTCTGTACTGTGCGACTACAGCGAAGTCACCCAGGTGCAAACACTTAGAACGTGGACTAAAGAGTTCTGCCGTAGAAAAGAAAAACCAGAACTACTTGTGGGTCGCGCGAGATGTTACAACCTACAACATACTAAAACAGGAGAAATATAGTTATGCCTAATATTACGTCAGTATTACACCTTTACGGAATCGCTATGAACGTAACATTAGGTCAAAAGCCATGAGGAGGTTTAAGAACCAAGATGGATGCCAATACACTGTGTCTTAGAACTAGTCTGACTAAGAGTTATTTTGTTAAAATCTGATGCATAAGACCTAATTGTAATAACCATCCTTTTCACTTACGTTATTCGACAGGCCTTACTCTGTCGTAATGGATTTTGTGTTTTGTCTTGAGGAATAGGATTAGGCTACATGGAATGTTATATTATACGGTTAAATGTCATTAATACAAATTGATACCATGTTTATCCAGAGTGCATTATATAAATTCAATTATAAAAATATTATATATACAAAGTCTATTAAAGTTACATTACAATTGTTTATAAATGTATTAATCATTCTGAAAGATATAAAACAGTTCCTATGAACAAAAATTGTACACTGCTTCGTCTTCATTATGTATGCCTGTTTGTGTTTTTTTAGGAAAATTCATACCTTAAGATTCATTTGGCTGCAGGACTGCAATTGTGCATGACGATTTGTCCAATGTAGACGTAAAACTATGTAAAAGAAGATGAATTAAAAGTTTTACTAGTTTCAAAATGGTCGGCGTTTAAAGATTTTGATTCTTAATTTCTTAAAAATCATTAGAGATACGACAAAAATATAAGAAACATAAAAACAACTAGTTAAGCCATGAATCGTATGAACCTTCCAGTTACTATGATTGGTTTACAAATAACAGAGTCCGAAATTTCTATTGATAATATCATCTTACAAATATTAATACCGTTTTTAAGCAGAAGAGAAACACTTTTAAAAACTGTTCCCAAGTCACCTGATTTTCCCATTAAACATGAATACATTGTTCAGAAAATAAATAAGTAAATAAATACTAATGGAGATCCTTTGAATTAATTGTTTGAATATTTCCATTTTACTAGAAATAACTTAGTTTATGCACTTTTTATGAGTTAAGAAGTTTATTAAACTTATTTACTTATTGTTATTACATTTTTTTGAAACGGGCAATTAATAATGATGTCTTTTCATATCCTCCATTATTTGTAAACCTATAATATCAATTAAACGGGTCAACAGTTTCAACGCTTAACAAGTAGTATATACTTTTTTATGATTTCGTCGCATCCAGCATGGTTTTAATCAAATTTAGTGTTTAAAAGATTAAAATAGCAGCCATTTTGAGACTAGTGAGGCTATTTTATTCTAATTCCGTAAAGTATTACATCTTTTGTACATAAATACTTATGAAAAATTATATTCATTAGCTTAAGGAACTTTTCAGTTAAAAGGTGATTAAATTTGTAGGTAAGAGGAGGCACACTGTGTATAATAATGTCGATTAACATTACCACAAAGAAAGAAATAGACAAAGCATTCACACAAGAAATATAACAGAAGTTGAAGTCAAAAAACGCCTCCTCACTGGCAATAACATTGATAAAATCTCAAAAACAGACACTCACTTCTAATTCACCATATTTCATTAACACTGGATACATTGGTGAAACCGCTCTGACATGGCTTCATTTGGCGCTCGAATATGCCCGTATATTGTTTTTTATTCTGTGCTCGTAACGTATACCTTACAACGCCGAACAGGTGGATCATTTTATTGCTGTTTCCATGGGATCTACTTTCAATAGGAAGACAATTTCAAGTTTAAACTATAGTAACCATCCTTAGTTTGTTGAGGAACTGCATTCTGGTATCATTCCTGAAAATAATAAATATTGGCTTGTGAGGTAAACTGTTTCCTGCACCCCAGAAAAGCAAAACGTGATTATAACTTTATATTTTAAAAATGCTTACGTGAAGCGCCTCCTGATTTGTATTCCTCGGGAAGGTGTTCTTTACATATCAGACTCCTGGGATGTTACTGTTTCGCCACTTCTAGTTCAAAAATATTGGTCTTGAGTAAATAATAATTATATTTTACATGAAAACGTTTAGGAACACATAATGAAAAAAAATATTCAATTTCCACAGATTGTAACCCATGCCCAATATTTTCAAATGGAATTTTTCTCGAAAATCTTAAAAAATCTTACTAACCTAATAAAGAATTTCAGTAACTCTTCAAATTATGAACACCATAACACATGAACCCAAAATAGTAGTACCAATTATTTTTTATCTATTGGAATTAGTACCTCAGAAAGAATCCTGTTTTGCCCTGCATACATTCCACAACAACAGTCATCCCTTCATTATTCTTCCTTTGCACACGCTGGCGTTGATGGTTCATTGAGTCAGGACTTCTGCTCCATAGTTATTGTGATGTTAATCTACCTAACTTTCAGTGGACTAGGGCTCGTTTTACATTTATATCTAGCATTGAAAAAGATTTACTGGATCTGCCATCTTTGCTTGAACTTCAGAAGTTAAAACATATAAGAAACTGCAGAAATAATTAGCTTACTCTCGTATTCAGCTAGTATCCTGGGGACCACAATGTTTCTCTTTCTTTTAACCCCTTGTGCCTTGTGAGAGCTTCCAACAACCTCTCTCCATCATTCTGAATTGCCATTCCCGCTCACCATCTTCCAAAAATAAATCTGTACATATGCCCAATCTTAAAAGGTATAATCTGGAAAGCGTTAGAGAGGATCTGGAGTGTGGTGCTGTAAACTCATATATTGGTAGAGCTGTTGATGTTTACCTTTCATTTAACAGCTTCCTGAGTGGAATGCGTGATTTAATTAAACAGTATTCGCCTATGAAGATGATAAATTCCTCTTGCTTTTCCGCTTGATTTAGTCTTCAGTGACATATAGTACTTAAAATACCTTACTTTGACGGTACAAAGAATCTTTCAGAGTTCAATTCAGTTTGGCTCTTGATGTTTGCAAAAGGGAATCAACAGTATGTCGTGAAAGCTGTTGGTAAATTACAAAATATTATTCCAGCAAACGTAAAAGTCTTCATGTCTTGTTCAACACTTTAAAGAAAAATACAAAACTGTTCCCAGAATCACCGAAGGAACAGGTATAGATATGACCAAAGGATGTATTTAACATATTTTCCACCTAGCATATTCCAGCATATGCTCCTGAAGTTTGATATGCACAAATTTACGAATTTTATACGCAGATCTTTATCTTAAGGTGTACTGTGGCACTTAAATATGTCCAAAAGAAGTTGATCTATCTAAGGATCCTGGTCCTCTCTGAATAACCTCTGCATTACTAAAGTACTTATGCTAGTGAGATTGTACCTTTCTTTACAGACCTGTTTATTTCATCCTTAGCCTAAAACACCTTTCTTTCTTCTCTTAAATATATGTTGTTCCAATCTAAAAGTCTAGGGATGTTTCTGATGTACAGAACTAACGACTCATTACTGTAAATGAGCAGCACTGTTTCTTTACAGGCAGATCCAACATCTCTAACTTGTAAATGGTTCAGAACTATATCGTCAAGGCATTTCTTATGAAAAATTAAGAGGATGCAGTATACTGCATAGACGATTAGCAATGGGTTCATCCTCTACTGTAATTGCTTCCTCAAGAGTTCCCAAAGAGTCCCATTTGGGTCACTTTTTATTAACGATATCAGAGAAACATAAACTAACTAACATAACTATTTAGTAACGACGTTAAATTGGACCAGAAAATTAAATCAATAAAGGACTGTAATTTATTTAAAACCACTCACCATCAACTAACGCAATGGTGTGCGGTGAACATGATGTCAGTTAATCCAATTAAATCCAAGCTGATCACCTTTTACAGGAAGAGGTCCATTGTTATAAAAGATTTTATGGAGAAATTCGGACGGAGTTATGTAACATTGTAAGGGAGCTTGGATTAACGATAGATGCTTATTTGATTTTAAGTGGGAACATTGATAACATTTGCTCTAAGACTTCGCGAATGCTTGGATTTGTTCTTGGTATAGAAATATTCGGCATCAGCATTGGTGAAACACAATTTTGAATTTGCCCCAGCTATGTGGTCTCCTAAACTGGCAGGACACATTACACACTACAAACGGTCAAATAATATTCTCAGTCCTGTTACTGAAGATCGCCTTTGACTATATGGCCGTATCCATAGCGACGATTGAAGGTTAATTTGGACTATCGCCACTGTCTGTTATATTGACTTTTTATTGATATATTTTCAATATTAGTTTTCAATATGTTTCTTTTTTATTTTTGCTTACCTTGTAATAACTGTATAGTAATGTTATTGTTCTCAACTCCTTGGTATTACTTTTTAAATTAACTATTTGTCCAGTTCATTAATATTTTCAGGTATTGCTGTTTCTCTTGTTATGGTTTCTTTCCTTTTATATTTGTAGTTCATTACCTACTATGTACTGCTATTACATAGTAGCACAACATGTATGTATGTAACATGTTTGAGTTAGTATTTTCTGCATGTATTCTCTTATTAAATAACTACAGGAGAAAAGAATCACGGAGAAACGGTAAAAACTGTTTTATTTAATTTTTAGTTTCTTAAATTGTATAATCTGGTATGAAGTTCATATGTCAGCTGGTATTTATATGTATGTCTATTATTTATATGCATGTATAGAGGTATCTTTAAACGTCTAAAAGTAACTTCGTATTTACTGTTATACTAATAATAACTGGGTAGTCTAATGGTGGCCTGTGGCCGTTTTTTGATTTTTATATCACTATCATGCGTAGTACTATCTTAAATTTTAATCATTACTTAAAGAGAGAGAACAGGGATATGGGCTCAGTAAGTGCATGTCGTGTGACACATACCTCTCTACGGATCGTGGTTTGCATTAAAACTTAAAAATTAGAACGAATTTTTATCATATTTTTATTTTTGACTATCAACTATGATTATGCATAATGATTTTCTATCACAGTAAAATAGTTATGTACTCAAAGATCAAGTTCTGACCGATAATCAGATGAAAAAGTACGTGTTATTAGCTCGTAGAGATTAAATAAATCCTGTTTATAAAATATATTTCAAAACCTTTTCATTTGTAGGTTTTAAATATATAATGATTTATCAGAATCAATAATTCAAAAAGTTTGTTTAAACTCTACTTTATCCAATTCATTGTAACACAACAGTTCACAAATTAATCGCTATTCCAGGAAGATGCTTCTCTAAGAAACTTCACTAACATTCATTGATCAAAGAACTTGATTGGAGACCACTGAGGTGGGAGCTGGTTGGTTACCATGACTAGTGTATCCAGGCGACAATCTCCATGGAACTTGAGTAGGGTCGATAAGGGGCGTATTGGTCACAGCTTCGTCAGAGAGCAAAATTATAAGTGATGTCTTATCGTTCTGTTTTCGTCTTCGTTACCTTTTGTCAGTGACGTACACATCACGTCTATTTTCAAAATATCAGATAGAAAATAAAAATCTTAAAGTGGTATCAAATGAAAAAATAATATGCTATGATTTACTCCTTTTAAAAACAAATAGTCAGCTAATTAATATATACTATCTCTTAATCTCATCTCATAAGGAAATGGCAACTAATTGAAATGGTAAAATGACTGTTTCATAAGGCGAAATTGTTATAATTCCCTTATAAAGTATTAACAGCTTTACACAGCAAAATACACTCGGCATTTATGAATAACAAATAAAACTGTGCTTATAAAAGTACATTTTTCATGCCCTATTAAAATATTCTGAGAATAATTATCTAATTAAAGCGGTAAAAAATATATAAGGCCGTTTAAGCACTTTTATAATATATGCAATATCTAAATAAATAAATATACATACATATATCTTTTTATATACATATATATATATATATATATATATATATATATATATATATATATATATATATATATATATATATACAGGGTGTCAATTAAGTCTGGAACCTCATTTAAAATTTTTTAACCACAATATAAAAAAATACCAAAGTTCACACGTGCTTACTGGTGATAGTAACGCACATATCTGCCCAATTACCGACCAGATAATCCCTTTAGGGGACGGTCCACAAGGAGTCAGACAAAATTATTAAATAGCAGCATAGGTCAAGTTTATCAAATTAAAGGTCTTACTTAGCAGAGTACAATGCCGCAAACCGGACTTAAAAAGGTGGATTCATTCACTAGTTATAGCTATTTGAATTTTAAAACAATTGAACAATGTAAATTATTAAGTATTACAAGTAAACACCAATTTTTAAGTACCTGTGATCAAAGTAAGTGTTCTAAATGTTCCCCTACCATCGTCTGGCAATTTTTATGGTATCAAGGTCAATTAATGCAAAACATACTCTAATATTCTTTTTTATCCTTTCAAAATGGCTGCCTTAAAACTCTTTAAATGTGAATAATATCCATCAACTTTTCGAAATGATATCTATACAAACCTTATTGTGTACATTTTATAAAAATACCAAATTACAAGTTAGTTATATAAATGTTAATAACTTATTTAGAGCAAATTTACTGTGTCAAGACATGGCACACATTAAGGTTCTCAGCGAATAGACAACATTAAAAGAAACTTTTAAACCGCAGTTCCAGAGATACAACTCATTTGGTTTATAGCGTTGAATTACCTTAATATCTGTTGATAAATAACCTTTTTTTGAAACTAATTTTTATAAAAAACCAGTAGAGTAATTTTAAAAACTATATTGATAGCAATAAGCGTGTTATGAACAAAAACAAACATTTTAATTGAATATATCAAACTGCTTGATTTAGAATAAGACTTTTATTCTGAGCAACTTTTAGATAAATAAATAAATAAAAATGAAAGAAATGCAGTTTTAAGTAGGTTCATTGTCACCTATTAAGTATAATTAACAACCGGCATAATCTTACAGTAATGGTCACATATTCATGTTTGTATAACTGGCAACAGCCATATAGGTCAGTTGGGAAATACAGCTGATTGTGATATAACGATTTTACTAATGAAATGTGTCCTAAACCAACAGACCTTAAAACAAATTAATTGAGAATTAAATATTTGACTCCCTACTATCTTTAGATCGATCTAAATTATCTATTTCAATTATTTTCCATGATAAAACACAAAAACAAGTTTAGTAGGCATAAGATATTCTGGTACCTTAGTATTATCCGGATCCAATATTTTTGAACAAGTTTTCCTTATCGTTGACTATAATAAATTACAGTCTTATAAAGAAGAAACTTTATTTAACCTATTTTGAAATTTAAAAGTCGTTACGACAAACAGCTATCGTATGCTGCCTCCCAAAAGGAAGCGATTTCGGTGAGAGTTGAGTTGATTCCATCGCTACCATTCGAAACTACTCCCGATCGCCACATGTATTCTGCCAATTAAAAACTTTCCTCTTCAGTTCGAGGTAAATCCCACAGGTGAAGGTGGAGATCATTTCTTTATTCATGAAGAAATTATAAATTAATCATGCGCACGAAAATCTATGAAAACAAAACTAAAAGAACAATTATTCGAAAATGATTCGTGCGTCTGGCCTACTTGAAGGGTCGCTCGTCTAGGCCTATTTTGTGCTATTTAGAGACAGGAAGCATGACTCATCGGGTATTTTTGGATTGAGTATGAAACAAGGAAAATACTAGTAACATAAAATGAAGTTTATTTTAGTCCTTGATAAGGAAAACTTGTACAAAAATTGTGGTCTCTGGATAATATCAAAGCACCTGCATTCTCTAGCTGCCGTTTATTAAATTTTCGTATTGATGGCTAATTTCTGAGAAATGCATTGTGACCCGTGCCTTGCCGTATTAAATCTACTCTATATTATTTGGGTATTCATTTTAATAATTATTTGTTACATAATTTTAAAGTAATTATATTTGACATAAAATCCAAAACAACAATGTTCTTCTTGAAATATTTAGTACATTCTCTGGTCTTTAAGACATTCAAATTAAAAATTGTTAATGCTATCTATACTGAAAATAGTTATCCTGAATATATCTATTGAAAACCAAATAAAAATATTTTTACTAACTGGCCATTTTTACTATAAAATTAAACCCACATTTGGTAGGATTTAATGTATTACTTTAGACATTAATTTTCTCATAAGTTTTGTAGACCTTTAACATAGTGTTTACTCCCACAGACTGCAATGTAATCAGATGTTACACGTGATACAAAATGCTTGAGAGAAACAGTCAATTCTTAAATTCATTCCGGGCTTTCTACACGTAGTGTTGAGAAGTTACAGGGTAGTTTAATGTATCCCCTACCTCAACAGAAGAGTACAAAGATTCAAATCTTAGTTGGAACATGACTCAACAATGAAATAATAATGCATGCTGTCATGTTTTATTTATTGTAAGAATGGCTCTTCCCTTCGGACATTCAATATTATCTGCTACATGTGCTTAAATTGGAGAAAATAATTTGCATTTAATAATTGTATATCCTTCATGCCTGTATATAGATGTTTTAGACTGTTTTCCATTTTATTGAATGACTCTAATATCTCCAATTGTAAGAAGTTATTTTGTAAATGCTCTGCCCCAACTTCGTTATTAAGATAAATCCTCATGTTGACTCGTAAGAATTAAACTTAGATTTTGGTGCATAGGTAGAATGACTTACGCTTATAGTGAATAAGAACTTTACTGTCTGCAAGAAAAGTGTAACTGACAAAAACCTTGCAAAAAATGTTTCAATTGAGCGAAAATTTCAAAGAAAGATTACAGCGAACAATGTAATATAGTACATTCCTAATTTAACTTTTTTTCTTGTTTATAATTAAAAATAAAAAAAATACTGCGATCTGAAAATATTAACATGTTTGGTTAGAGATTTTTTTCTGTCTAAACTTCTCAAGAAAGCAATGAACATCAAGTAGAGCAATAGGAAGGAATAAAATATGGGTAAAAAGAAGAGGATTCCAATCTTGTTTGATCTTTTTACAAATTCAGTGTTGTGGGCCTGATTTTCCTTAAAATATCCCGTTTATATCGAAGTTTCGTAATGATGAATTGATTCTTTAAATCCATTCTATAGTAACTGAGACTTCGTGATGTGTGAGACAGTTATTTTGGTCCATATATTATGATCCATATATTATCTAGTTTTATCTTATCAAATCTTTTCACTCCATGTGTAAAAAAATATAAAGTAAGAATAAGAAATATTGGTTTTACCAACATACCCTGTTTGAAAAAAAGAAAATATTTGAAAGAACCGTTAGAAAAAATAAAGTGTTTTAAGCTGCCCTGGAGCTTATAGAACAAATATTGTGTATATAGAAATGAGGACTTATGCACTGTTTGCAGAGTGGAGTTGGTTGCAACACAGTTACAGACCCCGTGTTTTATTTTACGCTCCTGCATTATTTGCTATAATTACTTGAGCTATAGCCCTCTACCCTGTTCGCCTTATATTATTTCCTGATGGATCGTAGCAATGAAGAACATTGTTACCAAAAATGAACCGCAGCTCTAGGAGCTCAAAGATCAGGAATTCGTAACCCATCTCGTGCATCTACTAAAACCGTTTTAGGACATTTCTATATCATCTTCGAAAGTATTCAGTTCTGATTTGACTCGGTTTTTACATCTATACAAACTCTTATTCCTATTCCAGACAATAGTGGTATTTTCAATATGGCTTAAATTCAAGAAAATATAAAGAATCAGTATTTTTCAATTTGTAACAATCGAAAGAGCTAAACTTATTTTGCTGAGGTTCATGGGCATGTGATGGATTTCGGGTCATCCTAAAGTAAAATAAATTGTTGATTGCAAAAACTAATATTACTTTACTTCCACAATGAGTAGAGACATCCTCGTTTTATTAGCCAAAGCTGGAAGGTTTAGTTCAGAATAGATAATTTCATTATTAAACTATTTAAATCATAAGGCCCTTATAGGAGCCTTGGAAAATTCATAACTAGTCATAAATTTGGGTACATTCCACTACATTGTTTTATCCACTAATAATTCTTAGCTAACCTATCAGTTTCATTCCAATAATAAGAGGAAGAAAATTAAAAATTATGAAGCTTTAAGTAAAATAGTTATTGTTGTAAAAACACAATTTGGATGACCCGGAAGGCGTTTCCTTCATCAACCAGACCTAGCCATTAGCTACTGCCGATACCTACAGTTGTTTAACCGTAGAATAACCTCTCGTGAATCAGTGATAACTAATACTATTAACAATTGCATACATCGCTTAAAATATTTGTTCTGTACAACGAATTTAATTGTAAAATATACAGAGCTTATGAGCCCGTTAATTTTAATCAGCGTAGCTACTGTGCCGCAGTCCACTAAGTAAAAGGAGACTCCTCCATCAACTCCATCTAATCAGCGATAGGACAGAAGCAATTATATCGGATATAGGTTTTATAATGAACGTAAGGATTATCCGATACCATATGTCTAGTTGAAATCTGTGTAATTATTCTATATTGAATACTGCAAGTTTCACTTGGATATATATATATATTTATATATATATATATATATATATATTTATTTATTTATTTATTATTGCTATTTAAAGTCCTGGACACAACACACACACACACACACATCCATCCATATGTATTATTTTTATCAAACAAACTTTTTAACCAATTCAAGGCTGTACGTAATTGGTGAAAATTTTTAGTCGTGTTAGATTAGATTGATATTATGGCCGGAGACGAGACTTTTTTTTACTTATACTTAGTACTTATATTTAGTATTACACATTGGATAAATGTTTGTGATTAGTCGCCTTAAGCACCACTCATAAAGGGAGTTCCTTATGTTGAAAGGAATGTAAATCGATATCATACGGGAATTGGGTGGAAATTTACCGATATCTATTACCTCCAGGACAACATTTATGCCATACTTAAACATGAATCCTCAAATGAATTTGTATTAATATGTCAACATTTTTAATCTAATCTTTTTATATTTTATACTCTCAACAGATCAGTATTATGAACATGAATTATGTTTTTTAATTTCAATACAGACAATTATTGCACTCCGCTTATACTAATCGCACTAAAATTTATTTTAATAATGGATTTGAAGCGGTGTTGAGCCTCAGGTTGACAATGTTGTTTTGTCAGAAACCACGGTGAGGTTAGTCACAATATCAGTGTCTTGTAAACGAATCTGAGATGGTGGGTCATGAGTGATGTCTGATTATGGTGCATTATAGTAAATAATAAAGAGTTGTTATATAAATATTATGGTGGTTACTATAATGGAGAGTTCCGGTGGTCGAGCTATCTAAGATCTCGGATAAAACCTATCTCTGTATCAGTTTGATCAGTACCATCGACCTGTACTGTATCGACTCTCTTCCTTCCTTATTCTGTTTGTTAAGATATATATATATATATATACATGCCACACAAAAATTTCACAACTTATATTATCTTTGAGACCTACTTTTTCTGCAATAAGCAAAACAAGTTATTGCATATGTACATTTTTAGTTATTTTCTAATGGTAAGAGTCCATTGACACAATTTTTATCACTGTTACTATGGCTCCTTCAACAACATGTTGCTCGCTAAACAATGTTACATAAGCTGTATATTCAAGGCACACATTTTTAATAATATCATAATATATATTTTAGTAAATGCATACACATGTTTGAGGACAATACCAAATTTAAATGTTTTTTCCCGCCTGGGTTTAACAGAATGTCTAATCTTCCTTCATCTGGTGGTTCTAAAGTGGTATAAATCTTGTATGCTGGGAATTGTGTCAGTCGTTAAGATGTATTTTTGTTACGCTTGGCCTTCGTGAGAAATAAATAATTTTAATTTCACTAAAAGCCAAAAGCATAATCAAACTTCGAGAATAAATTATTTTCAACGTGTTTATCTACTTGAGTACGGCTCAAAAATATTGATACTGGTATAAGTTTTTTTTTTATCGCAGAAATTTCCACAAATTTAAGAAACTAGAGTGATTAAAAGAACAAAATATATTAAAAAACAAAATATTTTTCGGTCAATTTTTCATTTTAAGTGATACGAAAAATGAGTAACACCAAAACAAACTGATGCCTTCAATACTGGCATTCTAAAAAAGTGTTTGAACAAAGTAAAATTAAAGCTTGGTTTGTGAAGTGTTTTTAGATGTATCATCAATAATCTACAGGATTTGCAGACTTTAAACAGGATTACAAAACATAAGTTTGAAAATTTCTCAGACAGTTTGTAAAGCTAAATTAGGCCAGAGTTTAAGGTGTCCATATACTCCCTGTATACTCGTATTATAGATTATTAGGTTTTAGTTTTCTCTTTTAAAAACGTACACACTATACATCAATCCATTTTGACCCATTACAAATTTAGTTAAACAACTTAAACATATTAAAAATCTATTTTTATTAAGACATTTTCTGATCGCCTTTTCTAAAGGTAAAAAAATCACAATTCTGAATATATTTATTACAAAAATAATAATAGGTATGCCATAGGTATGACTTCACACTCTAACATGGAAAATTTACATATGTATTGTAATAGGTTTAGGAGAAAATTATTCCTTTCTTCAGAGATAATAATTTTTTCTTTACAACTGTGTGAAATAGTTTTAGTATTTTTATCTTCTTACTTCATTTTTTTATTAATTTTTCTGATTTTCAATTGTATAACTTTATTCCGTCTCTAAATCCTTATCAATGGTCTAAAGACCAGTGGTACGGATTTTACCAGCGTCTTTAAACATTTTTGTAAAATTTAAATAGTTCAAACAGAGTTTATATTGAATGTTATGATAGGATCCCATATATCTCGTATTTCAATGTGGGTAAGCTCACAAAATGTTTGTAAGGTATTCTAGAACATATTACATCATCTATCGATTGATTGAAATAATGGGTTCATCCATGGACCCGAAAAAGCTTCTACACACTTTTTCAACTTCACTTTTTCAAGTAAGTAATACATTACATGTGATATCATTAGAATACAAATACTAATATGCACAATATACTAGCTTAATATAGAATAGTAAATTTTGCTGATTATTAGTGCGTTCACGAACAACAGTAGCAAGCTTACTGTAAAGTATTATATTTTTGGTTTCAATTATTTGCGTAAAATTCATGTATTACGTTATAAAATTATGAAAAATAGAGAATTCAAAGAAAATTTACTTACAATTGAACTCTTGGTTACTTAAATAGGAAATTATTGGAAAATATATAAATGTATATAAGCATAAATATTTAAAGATTTAACTAAAATGGATGTTATGTTAGGCTAAAGTAAATATCATTGAATAAAATGAGGTATGGGTGGCAAAAAATGTAACTGGAATAATGGTTGGCGAATAGATAACTTTCAACTTTCCCTCATTTGGATAAAAGACTGTTATGTGAGGCTCCTTATAGTGTTGTATAACCTGGAGAAAAATGAGATCAAATTACTTATACAATGCATTAGTTATGAATATTTAAGTACAACGGAATAGGCAATTGACCTTAAGATAACTATAATAGAAAAGTAGGTCACCTTAACTGTCGTCTTGTTGTATCATTAATAATATTGGCATATTGGTCATTTTGGTATTTACAAGCTATAATAAATTAATAGGACCAGCCATTTATTAAAAATATTATGATTTTATTTCCTTATACGGTGGTTCAAATTTTTTACAAACCCATGTTAAAAAACCAATCCGCCAGTTGTCTATAGCTACAGGCACAAAGAAGTAATAAGATTTACATGTAAATGAATCGAAGATCAGTCTTTCATTTTGAATCACTTTATACAATTTTATAACAATGGTTATATGTATAACATATATATATATATATATATATATATATATATATATATATGTATAATGAGCAATAATTTATACCTATAGTATTTTCCTTGTAAAGTATAAATGCCTGTTTTATTATAGGCTGTTTTATAAAAGTTCGACCTGTGGGAATAGAATGTGAAGCTCTGCAAGTGACGATCGTCGGCCGAGAACCTGCTCATTTTCATCAAGAACGCTTTATTGATCATTACTAGCTATATCACAACAGTTTTGCAGCAGTGTTTCAAGATCTTTCCTACAGGGGTACTAATAATAATATTTAGGAGAGATATATAGGTAAATACTACAGAGATTGAAGAAGCTATTTGGTGAAATGTGTAAAACTACACAAACTATATTAGCAGTAAGTAATCTATGATTATAGGTTTTAATAACCATTTGTGTAACCTAATTCAATCACAAATTTTACAAGTGTTTTACATGCAATAATTATTTATTTAGACAGTTTTTACAGCAGGCAAAAATACCTAGAAAATTTGATTAAGTTCTTTCAAGGGGCCTCAAAAAATGACACACAATATTAACACTCATCATCATCGTCATCACAGAGCGAATGAAAACTGAGAACAAATAACCAAGAGACCGTGTGCATACTGTTTGTTCATATATGGGCAGGTTTTAGTACATATTTCACTAGAACTCACTTATCTGCTAACTAGACTGAACGGTTTGAAAACTACGAACAAACATTTCAATGACTATGGTTCCACAGGCCTGGTCAAATTCATATTTTTACATTTAGGGCAGACTTCACCTTTAAACGACATAGATCCTTCCTTTGGGTAATTATGCTCATACAACAGTGCTATTGTCCAAAATATTGACTTTTGGCTTAAGATTATTAGAACTACGAATCTTTATGCATCGTTTAAATAACGATTAGTACAGACTTTTGATCTTCACAAATGTGGGTGATTGATATAACATGAAATATTTTGTCTGCAGTTTACTAAATGGCACTGCTTACGTATTCAGACATGAGATTTTAATATGTAGATACATCCACATTTTTAAGCAAGTACTGATTATTTAGAGAAATCAGTCGTAGCTTCTGCGCGGTGTCTAGGTGCTGCAGGGTATATATTCCCCGTGGATTCTAACCCTAGGATACGTCATCATCACATTATGATACCACAGTACCCTGATATTATTAGTATATTTTTTGGGCCCCACTACTTTTTATATTTATTTTCTGCTGTGATTCAGTAAAATCCACATCTGTGGTGGAAAAACTATCTAGGGTCAATCTACAGAAATTCCCATTGTATTGTTAGAGAGTTTTCGCTTATAGTTTCTTTCACCCTTTTTAAACTCTAATTTACTAAGCTTATTTCACGCTATTGAATAGCATCAGTTGACTCAGGCAAAAAAGAGACTCATATGAAAGTTTAAAATCAGACCATATTACTCGAAAATGATTCAAGTGTATTTCTCCGGCAAGCAATTACTCTCCAGTGTTACAATTAAATTTAATTCATTTTACCACTTGAAATATAATAACACGTTTTAGTGGTATCATGTAAACATCATTATGCAAGAGCAAATGGAAAATATTACATATACGTTCTACATGATTTAAATGGCATAATTATACTACTTCACTATCCTGTAAACCTGATATTTACAACTAATGTCGGTATGACATTTTATATCACTCAAACCGGTTTTAATATTTCAGGGTTTTATGTTTTGGATGCAGACAGTAATAAAATTTCAAGTAGAGCGTACTGTAAATATTAATTGAGCTGATAAGAATGAATATATCAGTAAATACTATTTGAAATTAAAATATGTGGCTAAGTAATATGGTTTTATCCCATGACTTTTTAATTACATTAAATGCAGGAGTTTCACTTTTAACAATATACAGCGTATTTTCTAACGAGTTAAAATTATTTAGTAATACTTTAAGAGTTTCAATCCGTCTTGCAAGTACATTACTTGTACCTGATTTAATAACTTGGATATGATTTTGAATATAATAAAGACAAGTTAGTTTGATTGATGAGCTGTTTATATTAATGTAATTTCCATGTTTATAACACGTTTTCAATAAAGTTTGTAGCTAAAATAAATACTATATATAACATGTAGTAGTTGGGTATGAAATTCACAATGAAATGAATGATCCGTCCCTACACCCAACTCTAATATTGGGTGCTATTTCAGGCTGACACGTTGATGGTATTTATTACCAGGAAAAAGGAAAGCGTCTTTGAAATAATTAGTAACAACCCCGACAAAGTAGCGAGACTTTGGATGAAATTAGTTATTTGACCTTACAATCATAGAAAGCAAATGGAAAATGACCGAGCCGAAGAAGAAACTATTTCAGTAGGTAGACCGGTGCGGACAGTAAGGAAAGAAACCAGAAAGTAGTGGGAGGGAATCGCACAGTTCCGAGAAATGTGCTAAACCTCAGGCGCAGGTTGATGCATAATCGGCGGAGGACGCGTAAGCTAAACGCTTTCACAAAATTGAATTCTGTGGAGCACCTAAATAAGTGCCTTGTAGTGTGGCGTTAGCTGTAGCATGCGCATCAAAAGGGAAAGATTTGCGATACGTGGAAGCCATTGGACGACCTAACCGGACTTTATCTCTTATCAGGAAAGTTTTACATGTAGAGAGTTGGAAATTAAGATGCTTTAAAAATATAAAGTGGCTTTGCTGTAGTCAAGCCTGACGATAATTCGAAGTAGAGATCTTCTAAGGACTTGTGTACACCCTCCTGGAGCAGTTTAAAAAAAGGTAATAAGAAAGAGGGACGCCTGTATTAGTTAAAGGTTTTGTAATCCTAACGTTTTCCTCTTGAGCATCCTTAAAATCTTAGAACTCTCTTAAAAATTGCTGCCTTCAAATTATACTCCTGTAATGATTGGGTACAACTGTTAAGAGTCTTCCCTTCCGGGAAAATCGCAATAGGTCTTTCAATTGATGAAAAGTTAGAGTAAGTATAGTTAAAGATTTTATGTTCGTCATACAAAAATTGTTGATTACATGCTTATAAAAACTAAAATTAAATTTGCAATATAATAAATACAGATTTTTTTACCTTGGCCAAAAGTACCTAAAAAACAAATCTTAAGTTTATATGGCCTTTCTTTCAAGAGTTATCGCACAGACGGAATACAAACAACTAAAATTCTTTTCCTCATTTAAAACCCAGAATGAATTCAATCGTGCTTGGGCTAACAGGAAGTTCATCTACCAAATATCTGAGATATTTCTATTAAGAATTGTAATAGATATTTGCAAAAGACCTACTAATAGTTAAACTGGACAGTAGCTCTTCGAAAATAAGGAAGGCCTGCAGCATGAATCTCTAACAGAGATTCATTAATATTTATTAAGTGATATTGCTGTTTTAAATTGTTGATGATTGTTAAAGTATTCATTTTTATGTTACTTTTTTATTTATTGGTAGTGTATTTTTTAATGTGGTAGAGTTTATAAAAGTCATTGAGCTTCTGTACAAACGTATTTAACTGAAATTTCAATATTAGTTATACCTAAAACTCTATCCTCGTCCTTGTTGTTATATTTTAAAATAATAGATCATTTTTATATACTCCCCGTTTTATATACATTGTGCCCACATTTTTTTCAATCTATCCATAAATGTTTTCTATACTCGCTGTTTAACAAAATGTTAGTAACTATGAAGTATGTAATACGTATTATTGTAACATTGGACCACTCTGACTTCTCTACTTAGCGGAGATAACTCTCAGATAGATTCATAGAATACAGGCTGTTATAATGCATGTGTGTGTCTGTTTGTGTGTGTGTGTGTGTGTGTGTGTGTGTGTTTTTCTAATATACACTTAAATTTTTATTTTTTTTATTGTAGATATATTTTATTAATATCTACTACAGCAATTGACATAGAGTTGTTTTCTACTTTCCTCCATTAAATATTACGAATACTTGATATAACATGTTATAGTTATACAACAGGCTTGATGGTCTATAATTAATAATTAAACCTGTGTATTAATAAGGTGTGTATTACTTAATAAACTACTCCAGGTAAACTAGGCAAACCTCAGATCACATAGCCCTTGTCACATATTTTACCATTACAATACCGTAGGAATTAGGTACAGTAGCATGAAAATAAAACGTCGCTCCTAATATATTCTGGACTGTCAATACGACAGAAGAGATGTTTTCTAAAACGCCAGTAGAGTGCGCGGGAAGAGGAAGGCTTTGTTTGGTATCCATGGCCACGCAGCACGCCGCGCGTCTCTCAACCTGCGGGTTGCTAAGCGACCGGACAACGCGGCGGGAAAAATCCGCCACCCCCGCTCCCCGCGCTGGCATAAACAGGAGAAAACACAATTTACATGGGTTTTAAATCAACCCCCTGCCCTTCGTGCGGCATTCCGTATTACGGTTGACAGAACCTCAAATAATCGGCCGTGAAATAATACTCGAACACCCGAATAGCTAGCTGTAATACGCGCTTGTTCCTGGGCACTAGCCCGTGATCGTTCTGCTAGAATAGCCGTATGTTGCAGGTTACAGATAATAACGGTAGGGACGGTCACAAGGGCTTGCAGTAATACTCTCACATGTTTGGGAAACTTACAGGATTAGAGAAGCTGTCAAGCGTTATTTGGATTAAATATGACGTCGTGCCGTGGGCTTCAAGGCTGAATATTCATGAATAAACTTCTTGCGATGAATGGGATTGCAAAAATATGGAGGAAATAATGTGGGTTATTTGGTTTCGGTTTTTTAAAACAAGTAAATTTTTAATTTGCCTACGTAAGAAAATAATTTAGGCAAGTGGAATGTGCCCAAGGACAATAAGGTATTATTAATTATATTAACCTTGAATGACTGAATCTTATTAGCAGAATATACAGGGCTAGTAATACGTGATTTGATTATTTTATGCTTTACCACTTCTAATACATAATTAACTAAGTCTACTAAAAATAGTTCCGTTCTAAAATAGAAAATAACAGTTACTTTATGCTAATTATTCAGGAATATTAAAGATATTTAATTGTTACAGCTTTGAATTTCTCATGGGGACTGAGTAATGTTCAGTGAATCATTACGAACCAAACAACTATATGACATGTGTTGTTATTTATTGCAAATGCTCCATTTGGAAAATAGTTTATGAGTCATATTATCAACTTACCTATACATTACATATCTTCCGATATATTCGCTTAGTGATGTTAACCCACGCTAATTTAACCATCTTATATGATTTAACATTTTAATATATAGTTTAATCATTCTATATTAAAAATATCAGCCTACAGAGACTGAGAATGGCACATAAGCTACCCTTATTATAGAATGATAATATTAATACAGGGTGGTTCTCGAACATGTGCAGGAACTGTGGGAGTTAATCGTACAGTAAAATAATGAAACAGTTTATATAAATAAGCGTCCGGGAATGCTTCGTTAGCGAATACCGGCTAGGAAAAGATTATGTACAGTTTCAGCTTAAAACGTAAAACGAGGTCATTTTGAAATTCTGGTATGGCGAATCTCATCGTTTCTTACAAGGTTGGATCTGATAAATTGAATAAAGTAGGTCCCTGAACTGTTAGTTAAGTAGTTTTTGAAAACACCCGTGTCAAATGCACAAAACTGGAGTTCAAAACAAATTTTTTATTTTTGGCAACAATATTGTTTTTATTTCACCAAGAAACAGATGCACATTTTAAACAAAACTGGTAGAAAGTTTTATTCTGAACAAAATTATGTAAATAAAGTACACAGAAAGCGAACATATGTTTGGTTAAATGAATTTTCATTCATAATAGTTCAAAGTAAAATTAAGCCAGAAAATAACAATGTAAACCCATCCAACTGAATTACAGTACATTTTCAAAATTGTCTCCGTGGACTTCAATACATTTTTCTGCTCGTTTAAGGAGTCTTGTTGCTTTCCGTTGTTAAACATGGCTTTTTTAACTCCGTAAAAGCTTCATTAATACGTCTAAGTAGCACCTCACTGGAATTAACTTTGACTTCGTAAGCTTTCTCCCTTATCCATCTCCATATGCAAAAATCCAACGGCGTATGATTTGGTGGCCTGGGTGGCCAGTATATAGGACCTACATGACCTATCCATTTATTTTGAAAGTGTTTATTTAAGTAGGTGGAAAGATTATTTGAAAAATGCGTTATCATGTTGGAAACCAGCTGGCAATGGCGTCGCGTTGCAAGAAGAACATATTCAGTAATGTTAGTAATTCATCTTGAAGAACCTGTAAGTATGTCAGATCTGTTAAGTTGTCTTGAAAAATAAACGGTCCAATCGGCAGATTATGAATAATACCACACCATATGTCAATGCTAAAACGCTGTTGGAAGTTAAGTTCAATTGTTGCATGACGGTTCACTTCTACCCATGAATGTTGGTTCGTACATTGATGATACCATCACGAGTGAACTGTGACTTATTGGAGTTCATTGTGAACGCTGTGTCCTGGATGTAAATGCTGTATTTTTATGTTTATGGTAGGGATAGAGCTTGTTATTATTGAGTGTTCTCCACAATTTCCGATGTGTAACCCTCAACCGTTTATAAATACCTCTTATACTAATACCTGGACTATGTTAAACAGCAGCGACAGGTGATCCTGTTTCCCGTAACGTAAGAAATGTAGCAATAATTTATCTAGCATTTGGAATTTTGCGGTAAGGGTAACATTGTCTGTATTCTTAAACATCAGCCGTAGCACTATCTTCACATACACCATAAATAAACACCATATCGGCGTATTCTTCACTTGTAAATAAGTGTAGCATTACTACTCCAATAATTTAATAATTACTAGGGACGAAACAATTCTTACACGGACTGAAATTAATTAGTACGAACAGAGTAATAAGCACATAGACTGAAACTCAGTTGTTAGCTCTTAAAAGCATTTTTATTCTACAATTCAAATCTTATTATTGTTGAACATGTGCTTATTGTTTAAGCAAGTGCTTATTGTATTGGCAACTAAAGAAATAGAGATTCTCACGCGAAAAATCATTCTGTGTTTTTAAATAAAATATTAATCAAGCCGTACAGTATGTCAGCAGCACCTGACTGCACTGCTAAAATCAATCTACTCTATGAAATAACTTTTCATTTAATAATTGAAATTTACAAATTCTTATCATAGATTAAATTTTTTAAAGTAATTAAATATATTTAAGTAGTTGCTACAGTTAATTACTGACATAATTACCTAATTATTGTCAGTAAATGTAAAGGATTTTTGTACTTGTATGAATAAAAATGGATTTAACGAAAAACGTATTAGATTTATGTGAATTTTATAACCGTTGAGTTCAGAAAGAATTTTGTACAAGTTGTATTAAAACTTTTGACAAAATCAAAGTTATTGTTCCCCATAGACTAAAAAATGTGTTTATTACTCCATTTTTGCATTTGACATTGGTTTTCTCAATCATAACTTAACTTCGAGTTCTAGATTTTATTTTATTTTATTTATCAAGTTAAAACTATAAGAAACGATGGAGTCCGCCCCTTGATCTACCCTTAATTTCTGGAAGAGCTTGTTTTACATGGTGAAATGATATCCGTGCGAAATCTATCGCTAGCCGTAACTCGCTAAGGAAACATTTCCGGGCCCATGTTTATATAACACTTTTTTCATTATTTTTACGTGTAGAATAAGCTCCTACGGTTTCTGCATATCTTTGTAAATTACCCTGTATATGCTATTTAATTTATTATGAAATTACAAACTAATGTGTTAATGTTTATATATAACAAAACTGTGACCGATATATCACGATAAATAGATTAACCACAGATCAATGTAACGTACAACCAGATTTGTAAATATATTTTTTCAATATAATTCAGAAATACCCCACTTTAAATAAAAGAGAAAATAAAAACCTTCGTTATTATGTCACTCTATATAACACGAATTTTAGTTTCTTCTGCTTCCTTGAATTATTTTTATTTTATTTTAAAATTGAAGCTAACACATAGATATTTTAATCATTCTCATTCATTATTCAGTGCCTTACTAAAGGGAACTACATACAATACATTCAAAGCCAAATATATAAGAAAACATGCTCTTATATGCAGTATCGTCTAAACGGTTATTTCTAAAGATATTAAAAGTTAATTTCTAACGAACTTATTGCTTCCTTTATATTTTGTATTACACTCTTCCTGGGCAGTAGGGACCTGTTCAGATTTTATTAATACTCTTGATCTAATCAGGTCTAACAAAATGTTATTAAATAAACAATCACAACAAGAGGGCTTTTAACTATACGCCTTCTACTACACGTCCTCATGGACCACTGGCCTGCGCGAGGGTTTTTTCAAACAGAATAATGGGGGAGAGTCGATATAGTAAGAGGTTCCGAAATCCGTCGTCTTAAACGGTACGATCATCGACCCCCTAATTAGTAGTAGTTAGTATATAACTTTTTATTTAAATCTTATTTATTTTATTTTATTTCCTTTCAACGGTCAAAGACCACTTTATAACAATAAACATTGTGCAAGGTAGCTAATTACCATTTATAGTGCCCAGACATAACAGGGACAAGCCAAACATGCGATTGTACTCTATACTCCTAGACATGATTGACATGATTGTCTTATAAATACAATTATGTTACATATCAGGTAATGTCGATTTGTCCTATTAAGCATAAATATGCCTTTGATTAACATTGCTAAAAAACATTTAAAATAAGAAGTAATTCTAAGTACGTGCTATTTTTTACCTTGGAATTTTCTTTTATTGTTATTCAAACCTTATAGTTACAGGATTGTAATTCGTTTCATCTTTCCACTAGGCAATTTCTAAAAGCATTTCAATAAGTTATTATCTTGAAATATGAACTACTGAAAAACGAATAATGCGGATACAGATTCGATATATATATATATATATATATATATATATATATATATCGGATAAAGTGTGTATATAAAATGTGACAGAAAAGTAAAAATGTAATTTCTTTTGTCAATATTTGATACAAATAATGATGATCATAAATTATATTTCAATAAACGATTTAATATCCAAGTAATTAAATCATGCCATACCCTGAGCTATATAGTATTCAATACACATAGTATTTAAAATTCTCTTTAGCAATTTTCCAAACCTGGTTACGTCTCGAAAAAATATGTTATATTCATAAAATTCATTTTTGAGTCATTAAGAAGTGTTTGTTCTATTTTTCAATCTTGACGAACTAAGACCCAGGACTACGGTTATTATTACATTTATATTATTGACGAGTTATGGTATCAGTTGTGCCATCATAGTCTACGATTCTTGAAAAGACGATGTACATCGTTATACGCCGATATTTGAAACAAACGGCGAAAACTATAAATTTGAATTCACGTTATTATGTGCAGCAGCGTTATAGAGAGTCTAAAGCTTAAATAAGGCAGGACTCCAGTTTACGATAACAAATAATACTAGTTTCTATTTAGAGTAAAGTCGTGGCAACCATCCTGAGTTCTGAAAGCAGTAACGGATTTATAAGGCAAAAAATTTATAAATAATTAATGCAAGATTACTTTGATAAGAATCTTTAGAGAATGCAGCGGACATAGCGACTTTTTAAAGAAAACACCGATGTAAAGGCCAGTTTCAGTAAGATGAGGCATTTTGTTTTACTATATCCGACCGATAACCACCGATTTGAAAAAAATATTGCCGAAGAAGGCACTCCTGGACAGCAAATGTTGCAATTGGAATAGCTTTAATAAATGTTGCTAGTGTTGGTTACACAATTAAAACTCGTATCAGTTAACACGATGGTTAAATTTATTGATTGCGCGTCTCGCTCTGAATTTGCTTCATAGCATATAATGACCAAAGAGTGTGGTGGGATTTACCGGTAAAAACAGCCTGAAAATCAGTAACAGAGAAGTGTCTCCATAATTACCATATAAACAGTGTCTCCATTATAAACAGATATAAACGTAATTTACGGGGAAATTTGAATTTTTGTAGTATTTGTCGCGTTCCCAACTTACGCTATCTACAATGTAAAAGATAGTGGCTAGAATTATGTTCATGGAAATTTAGCTAAACACATCTTTCAAATAAGCAATAGCTCGGAAATTTGTGTGGGTTTCATTTATGGAATGTAGGTCCGTTCGGAGCTATTGTGACTATAACGATAAATAAATATGAATCTGAAAATCTATCGGAAACTAAAACAGCGATGTCCTTTCATAATGCACCACAATGTTCATTGTATTTGGATTAAATACTATAGCAACATTTCATCCTGATAAGTACTACTTCTAGCACTATTTCTCAGTGTAAAACACGTCTGTCTTATGATCCTGCCTCAGTCCTCTTCATATCAGGTAATTTCATAGTTTAATTACAATCGTGGTTGATTGGAAACACGATACTAGTACCACTACTGGGCTATATATTGCTACTAAAAAAATTAAATCTTGGGATGTATGGCGTAGAGCTTTTTCGAAAGAGTCCAGGCTGTTGTTCGCCAACTCACAGGCAAACAATTAAGTTTCCTTGCAAATACTTTTCTCTTTCTGTTCATTCTCTTGTTCTGAAAAATAAACTTAATTCTTATACAAATCCATTACTTATGAGTTTTACAAAACTTTTGTAATTTGCACTAACAGGAATACTTAATTTTTCGAGAGCTCTATAGGTCGAATATATTGGCCAAGGGATAATCGGCGAGCTAGAGCAAATTTAAAGAAAATTATATATTTTCTGATTCGGAGATTTAAACAAAACTCAACTAAAATTTTACTATAACGTTTATAATTGAAGTTAACTATCGTATACAAATAAATAAAATGCTCTACTAAAAGTTTTCCCGCCTCCTTTCTTTGAAACAGAATATGGGAATACAAGATTTGTAATGTACATTAGGATAAAATCCAGTTATTCTGAATGCTGACACATGTTTACATTTTTCTACAGTAAGATATGTGAGATACCCCTCACTATGATCCAAAAATCTGTGTGAACAATACTTTTGTATTCATAGATAAAATAATGAAAACTCGATTTCTGCACGAAATGCAAGTGTTTATTACTATATAAACATACATACATATATATATATATATATATATATATATATATATATATATATATATATATGTATATGTATATATTTACATGATCTAAATTCTACTAATAGTAAATTTGGGAATTGTTTTTAATATTAATAGTTAAGTTACTTTCACACTTATTAAATTTTGCTATTTGGTGTCATATATCGTACATATATATATACGATATATATACACACACATATATATACGATATATATACACACATATATATATATATATATATATATATATATATATATATATATACTCTTTAAAATTACTATGATTAAATACTACAAACATACATTATAAGTAATAGCATGTTAATAATCAATATTTCAAAAAAGTTTGTTGGTAATATAAATTATTAAAAGAGCCATATAGTGGACTGTAACGTATGTTGTATTAAATCTATAAAATATGTAATTTTAAAAATGTAACAGATATAGGCCTAAAGATTACCATAAATATATGTAAGTTTATTTAAGAATTTTAGTATTTACGAAAAAATATTACAATTAATTTAATATTCGTTGTTAGATTAACCGGTTACAATTGTTATTACCTTCAATTTCTAAATACAATTTTATTTTACCCCATAGCATTATCACTTTAAGATACACGATTTCTCAAAATTCATATGAAATGTAATTATTGCTTGATAACGTGACAACTATGAAGAGAATAAATCATTTAAAATACATATATGTTTATACCACTCTAGTATCCGCCAAATAATTCATTTCTTCAAATTAGATGGCAATGTTTGAAAATTAGCCATGTAGTTGCTGTGAATTTTTAAGTTGATAACTTAAATATTATATTTAAATAACTATTTTGACCTAAACTGGTGTAAAAACTAAATGAAATTGCCTCAGGTGTGAAAAAAATAAACGTTGTTAATTATCTCAAATATTTTACATATAAACTGAAAGTATTATGAACAATTCCAGAAATTATCATTTTCATTTTAAATAAAGATATTGAACTCAATTACTACAGACCATTGCATCTAATCATTCCAAGTGATATATAGGAACACACACACACACACACACACACACACACACACACACACACACACACACACACACACACACACACACACATATATATATATCTGTGTGTGTGTGTGTGTATATATATATAGGAATATGTTACAGTATCTGAATGAAGCATAAAAATATATAGTACATTTTAATATTTAGTTTTTTGGTCTTATGAAAAATGTTGTTTCTTGAATATTGTAGTACTAAACACATTAGTTTATTATGATTCCAATAACGTTACAATAATTTTTCAAGGGTTTTAGCTTCAGTCGCCACACATCGCGAGATCGTTATAAATTAGCATTAGTTGAATGTGTTTCCAAGTTTGGTGTAAGGAAACACAGTGATAGAGGCTGTTAGGCTTGTATTGTAAGAACTAGTTTACTCTGCTCCTCTGACAATATACAATACTGACAGGCGCTTCCAGCATGTAAAAACTCAAAAATAAACGTGCACTTCTAAAACACTGAACCAGATTACCTAACGTACGTTCTAACTAGGTGTTTATGATCCTATCATAACTTTCAATAAAGGAAATCTGGACAGAGAAGGTTTGCAGTATTTTGGAATCTTGGATATTAGCAGTAAAAAATCAGAACATTCTAATTCGACTCATGATTGGCATCCTAGGAGTCCAGGATCAAAAACAGGAAGAAAATATTTTGAGTAGAAGAAGTGGATAATCTTGAGTATTGCCTTAGAAGATTTTAAAATAGATTGATCATAAATTATTTGCAACTTTGTAGTGCATTATGGGATTCATAAAATGTATTGTTTTTCTATGACTTAAACAAATAATATATTTTAAAGTTAAACACAAGTGGCATTTATCTTTATGAAACTTGTTTTGGTTTTAAGACATTTTATTAGAGAGCTCTGGACGAAAACAGTTTTTATATTGGTAATTGCTTTAAAGCATTTTTTATTTCAACATTTATTCATTTTAATGTGTTTTCAAAAAAACTGCAAAAATGTATAGATATATTTTAATATTGATTTTCATCCAATGATTCAGGGAGCTAAAAACTTTCAAACTTGTACTAGTTATAAAATAGGATGGCACCGAATATATGTAAATTAATATGAGAGGTATAGAAAGTTGAACTCTCATTAGTTATTAGTACTTACATTTGCTTACAATTTTCGTGGTTTGGTAATTAATCTAAGTGTAGTAAACGCTTTCTTCATAATATACTATGCATTTTTTAGTTTTATTTTATGTCAGTATCACATTACTTAGAACTTTTTTGGGAAATTGGTAAAACAAAAAGTACTTAATAGTAAAATATTGTATTTTATGTTATATATGACACATGTTTAGAACAGCAAAGAAAGACATATAAAGCGGGCAAATTTGGCAGTGTGAAACACTAATAAAAGCCTTTTTGATAACAAGAGTTATGAACCAATATGTGAAGTGAACACACACACAGGTCTTTAATAATTTTATTAGTTTACTTATATTTTTATTATATCAGTTTAATTGCCATCGTTTCACGTTTTACCGGGAAGTGGAATTTATTAAGTGTACCGAGTGAGTAGCGACAGCCGACAGCCCGTCCATCTATTGTTACAGCTGGTATTGTCCAGTGCAAGCTCTTTGAAGTCCGCCATGACACATTCACTCCGACCAATCAAATTACGTTTCAAGTTAAATCCAATACACTGCCAGTAATTTGGAGCAGGGCTCTTGTCGAGCCTCCCGAGGTATTCATTCTACCCCACTTGTGCCCTTTGTGCCCTTTGTCAGGGTCGCGGCGCGCCCACGCTGTCATTTCATAGTTCATGTAAATTTTTATCATTTAATATAAACTATAATTGTTGATTTTTAGTATATGTTGATTAGTAATATTAACAAAAAAATATGACATTCGTTACGGTAAAACGGCATTTTAGGTGACTATTTACAGTTCCCAATTATCTTTGTTAAATTAAGGAATATTTTGGTTTGTGGGTAGATGACATTTTTAAAGTTTGTCTCTACTCCAAATAAACAATTCTGAAAACTAAATTGTAATACGGCTTTAATACAATATTTGTCTGCTATAGATCAGTAAAACATCTGTTACAAGGTATTTTATGTGCGTTTCAGAGGAACAAGGATTTAATATGATTTAAACTATAAATCGATAGTTTAGCTGCCTAGGTCTAGCTTTGAATTTATCTTCAAACTGACTGTTTTAATGTGTTATAGAAATTTGTGCGTTGAAACTATTTTAATAGATTTAGAACTCAGTAGTAAGAATGTTAATATGTAACATTTGGCTGTGCTATAAGATAATCGAGTTCAACGTAAATAAATGTTTTTGGTAGTTTCACTGACAAAACAAAACACAATTTAAATCATGGCTATTAAACTCTATGATTACAGTAAAATTTTAAATTTATTTATTTATTAACGGCAAGCAGTCAATTTATACATAAATATACTAATAACATATGGCTCATGACTTAGACAATACTAACTTGATCTAGTAATTATTGATCAGAAAACAAAACCAGTGCGTGGCAAAATAGACTAAATGACGGATAACAGAGTGGAATATGCATAAAGATATATAACAAAAACCTTTCAACAAGATATTAACAATAATTATAAATATAATAATACTTTGGTAAATAGACTACAAAAGGTTATAACATCATAAAATCTATATAAAGCTATAATGATAATAAATCATTAACCACATAATAATAACAGTAGAGAAAAAATAAACTATATATAAAGAAAAACATTATATATATATATATACAACTATAACAAACTTTCAACAAAATAATAACAACAACAATTGACAGGGATTAAACAAAAAAACCAATAATACGCAGAACTGGACACTACCTACAAGAACGACAAGTATTAAATATCACTGATGCTTAGAATTCTGAAGGCCCGACTTCGGATTTGAGGGATTCTGTCGAAGAAGAGATCACACTCCGCGGCCACTAGATTCCCCAGGCGGACAAGTCTTGCTAGGGGACTGTTGAAGTCAGAGTTCGTGAGGTGATATCTACGACTCAGGAGATCACGAGATCTGGTGTTCGTTGGAACCTTAAAGTCGATCTCAGCTAGAAGGTCAGGGCACTGTATTAGTCCGTTAATTATCTTCAGAAGAAGGACAACACCAGCAACATCACGACGAAGAGCAAGGGAAGGAAGATTCAGCTCACTGGACAAAGCCCGAACCGGAACCTCCATGTAGTTGAAGCCAAGCCGGACACCAACCAAGCGAACGAAGCGGCGTTGAAGATCCTCCAGTCTCATCTTAGCACCGGTTGTGTAAGGGGACCATACAGGACTGGCATATTCCACAAGCTGCCTCACAAAAGAAGAGTACAGGGAACAAAGCGCAGCAGGACTACTGATGCCGCCGGAGAACCTTGTAATAAAACCCAACATTCTGTTGGCTCGATTGCAGATGTGGTTCAAGTGCATACAAAACCCCATGTCATTTTGAAAATAAACACCCAAATTATTAAATTATTTAAATGCTGAATTCCTATTTTTTAGAATAAAACTAATTTTGTTTTGTATATTACATCATGACAAGGCTATACATTATTAAAGCCACAGTGTATTAAAGTTCTTCTTTCTACATTTTGATGCACAATTGACATAATTTAGTGGCAAGCATGATACAAATATTTCTGAATTTTGCTCTTAAAAATTAGTTTCTACAAAAAACAACTACAAATTCTATGTAAACAATGCTGAAGAACGAGTGAACAATTAATTCAACCATTAATTTCCCCTCATTACTTTTTTAAACTGCATAATTCATGATTGTCTTCTTTTCCATGTACAGCAGTGTTATATGATTTATTGTAGATTGTCTTACATAGACATATGTTTCGAAGGTGTTATTTTTTCATTTGGAGATCATATAAAGAGATAGTCAATGTATTAGTCAAAATTGAAATTATAAACACTTATATAAATATTTTATAATACTTATATAGATTCTTTTGGAAATACATGTAAATTTTTCATTGCTCACAGGAGGCAAGTAGCCTACTATAAATTCACAGCTTTCATTTTTTTAAATTTAACACCAAAATAACGTTAAAAGTATAAGTTTCAAATTCATATTAAGCATTCGTTTTAACATTATTTTACACATTTGACATTACTCTAAAAAACCTTATTATGAACAGATTTATTTTGACGTGTTTAGTAGTTACATAAAAACCCACCATTTATAGTCAGTAAAAAATATAATACATGCCGTGGAAATATTGTTCGCTGTATAATTTTGCATGTTTCACAAAATAATAAACAGAAGCAGAATAATTATTCTTTGCAAAGAAAACGTATAAGTAGTTTTTAATGTTAACTAATTAAGATGTCGTAATACAAGCTATGTGTTTCCAACGTAATGGCTTGGTAATAAACATACTGTCCTAAAATTACAAAAAAAACTTTGGTAATTACCAATGGCCAAATACTGGCAGAATGACGAGTACAAGGCGTGCGGATATTGGAAAAAAATGTTTGGGGACATCTAGTTTAGCGGCCTTGATATCTAATTCTGTAGTAGGATGGGACAAATTTTTTTGTATTTCATGTGATGTGGTGAGATAGTTGGCGCTGGTTAATCAATATGGTCTCAATCTGTAACACTTCTGTACAAGAGCTCTTTTATCATTCGACCACACCGATGATAGAAGGCCCTTCCTGTTCCGCGGACTCATGCTACTGAATGTATTTGGAGCGTAAGATACTAACTGCCAGATTTAGGTACTCCAGGAATACGCTGCCAATTTAATTTTTTATGTGATTCAATCGAATCTATAAGACGATTTAGTGATTTAGAAATTTCCCACCAAAACCGGTAGTACGAAGCAGTCTTCATTGTTATAGAAGGTAGGACCATGCCTGAGATCTTACAAATATGTATTAGAAGCAAAGTTAGGAATGGTCGTCCCTAGTTGGGTTAAATTCTGGCTGATTTATACCTGCTATTGGAACTATACTGGGCTAAGCAAAAACGGGTCACTTCAATTTATCATATCTAACGGACATGCAGGCATGATGTCACGTTATTAATGGTAACTTTCAAGATTTCGAGGTAAAAAAATAGGTGGTAGATCAGTTCAGGTTACTGCTGAGGATGAATTTTGGAGTGGTTGGGGCTCTCTTGACGTTAAAAGTGTATTTACATCTAAACTTCAGAGTATATTGCATTAAAACATACCAATTTTGATTATCCTGTCACTTCGCAACCTGAGCAAATGTCATTTTAGGACGACTTGTAAGCTCTGTATTCCATACGATCAACACCAAAATACTCATTTAAGCAACACTCTTATGTGGTATTTTTTGTAGGTCCGTTATTACACGTGAATGATTAAATAAACACACAGTATGATTAAAAACCTACAACAATTTGATAAGTACTGTAGATCAGTAACCTAGTGAGCGTCTCCGTTTATTCAATGTTTACAATGGCTGACATTACTATCGCACCGCCCCTAGGCACGATTCGGCCAGCTGCCTATTTGCGCTTCGCAAATTTAAGGGAAACAACCCAACGTAATATCAGGCTTTTAATTTTCCGTGATACGCACGTTTAAATACCGTTTCATTATGAATACAACTAAATTAATTGTCAGCCGTAATTCAGTTCCTGGCTAAATTCCAAATCAACTTAGCCTGCTAACAATATTTGTAATTTATATTTTTAGACGTTATAATATATTTTCGTAAAAATTGACTATACTAAAGTAATAGTAATAGTAATAATAATATTTATGATGTATTATATTTTAACGATTTATATTTTGAATATATACATACTTCCACGTTCGTAATTGTTGGTAATGAAGTTTATAAATACGACAACGTTCAACATTTCTAAATAATATTGCCTTCACACAAACAAGAGAAAATCGCTTATTTTTTATGTTTATATAATAGAATATAAGTACAAACATATCAAACATATCAGGAGAAGTCCATATAGTCTACACAAGAGCCATATATACGGCTTACTACCACAATACATGTATCACTTCTTTGAAGAGCTTCGCTTGTTTTTAAAACTTTCTAAGACACGTCTAAATCTTAAACATAAATGCGATTTCTTATCTGTAGATTCCACTGGCAATACCTGAAGTTTCATGTCTTACAAGAGGTTTTGCACGTGTTGTCGTTCTAATAAAATTATGATATTTCTGATAAATTGGGTCATTTCGAGTACAGTTTTCCATTTTGACACATGCTTCTGCAAAATTCTTTGTGGTATGCTATCTTTTATCAGTTTAGTATTAGATTTATCAATTAAAGTTTTACATTTATGTACCTGTTGCTAAATTAACTTTCCCAATGTTTAGTAGAACAAGCAGACACACACACACACACACGCACAAAATTTAATTTATATAAACTTTAAATCACAAAAAATACTTGCTCCGCCGGGACTCGAACCCGGATCTCTCACTTGCCAGGTTAGTGCGCTAACGCTACACCACACAGCCCTTACTTTTTACGATTAAATTATTTTGTATTTGGTCGTTTCTTTCACATATGTGATTGTCACTCGAAAAAACAGGGGCACCAAGCAACTATATAGATCACACCACAAAATATATTTATTGTTATATATTGATTAGTTTAAATTTTTTTATTTTTAAGTTTTAAATTTGATATTTTGTTTATGCATACCCATAAGGCATAAGCCTATAGATTTTTTTGTCGCCTAAAAAGGGGAATAGATCCTCGAAAAAACTGTATTGATATAAAATTTCGAAAACTTTTTTTTCTACTTTTCCAAAACCAATCATCGACCGTCAATAATGAACTTTCAATAAAAATTTACTAAATAACGTTATTCTGTTAAAATGTATGTGTTTCTTTTGTAAATCCTATTTGTATCTGGATATATATATATATATATATATATAAAATTTCCATTTTTGATAGCTAAAAAGCCGTATATATATATATATATATATATATATATATATATATATATGGCTTTTTAGCAATCAAAAATGGAAATTTTATTCCTTTGGTTTGGGAACATATTTTTGGTTGATAAATACAAAGCTATAGACTACATCAAAAGAATTTGCTATTTTTGTAGTTAAGCACTAACTTCTGATTTATTTAAGAAAATCTCGTTTATTCTTTTTTAAACACGTTGTGTGTCGTAAAAAATATTTCTTCTAATTAATCATTAATGAAAATTACTTTAAATGTTAAAGGCGAAATGACTCAATTTTGAAGGCAAAATTAAAGCTATGAAGCTCTGTATAATTCAAAATTGGAACCAAAAGATAAAAAGTTACTTCCAAACCGTCACCGATGGCCGGACAGGCTTGTAAGAACAGGATCGCCTAGCGGTCACCGATGCGAGCAGCAGGCACACTCGACGTTGCTTGTCTCTCTGTTATTTTGCGAAAAACCCCAAAAATCGGTGAGTTTTGGCTATTATATAAATTTTAGTTGTATGTAATTACAACGCTTTCCATTATTTTGTATATTTTGCAATTGTAATTAAATATCCTAAACTCAGATGTGGTTCCTGTAAATAGAGGTCCATCCACACCCCAATTAACGATCATTTTGGCATTGCATGGGTCCCATATCTTCCGATTCCGTATTCGGTTCATAAGCATATTGCTTTCGTATCTTTTCACATGCGTATCCTTCAGAGTTGCCACACGATGGACAAATAATGTAACAGATTAGGTATCACACGCTATTATAATATTAAATAAATCAAAATCAGATAGAGTTAATCTTACAAAAGTAATTAAATAGTCTCTTAGATAGGTCACACGTTGACGTTCAGTGTTACGACTACTCTATACCATGTATCATTTTGGTAGGTTACATGGTCAAAGCGTAGTCCAACTTTTTTGTCTGTTTATTAAAGGTTTAGCTACATTATTTACAAATTGATACTTTATTGTACAATGCTGCTACAAACGCAAAAGGGAATACGCTAATTAAAGGATAAATAAAATTTAAGTTTCTATTTCATTTCAATTATTTAATTTATAACAATTTCAAGTGTGATCTTATGAGAAATAACCGCATTATCAGCTAATAGAAATAGCTAATAGTTTTATATGAAGGCAACAATTTATTCTAAATCTCAAGTGTCTAAACTTCAAATGATGCTCTCATCAATGATCTTGTGTTCACTATAAGATTTTACGGAGCAAAATAGTTTTCTATTTTAGGTATTTTATATTTAACCCCTTAAAATTAGGGCAACTCAGTGTTTCAATATGGTCTGAGAGGTTATATATTTATGACGTTATTTAATTAAAATATGTTTGTTAAAATAAACGTAACATGTTTTATGGAAAACCTAAAATTGTCCGTTGAGTTTATTTCACCCCAAACCGCAACAATTTTATATAAAGTGATCAGTTTTAAATAAGTTATTCATCATTATATTTTGCTAATAGAGATTTTAAATTTTATGTACTGTTCGGCCAACGCTATAATTTACTTTGCTTCTGACTCCTTGCCGCCATTTCCCTGATGTGATGAAGAGTTATATATTTGCCTAAAAAGTACTAAATATTTAGTTCAGTATTGATGTGTAAAAATTATTGCTTTATCAAAAATACAGCGCCGCCTCTATACTTTTTGTTTACCATGTATAAATATGTCCCTTATTACCAAGTATCGCTTGATTCAAGTAATTAAAATGCATATCCGTTTAAAATTGTATTTACACTCATTTTATTGTTTGTTTAAAAGTCCATAAATAGTCTTTCAAGCGATAGAGCCTAAATATTAATGTTTCATAGTACGTTACTTTTTGCGAAGTTATAATATACTACAATTAGCGAATACACCCAGGTATGACCATTTATTCTTTTTTGTACTTGTAAGACATCCTTTTAACCCTGCAAATGGAATATATATATACAGGCCCTAGATTTAATTGGACAGCCTGGTGGTAAGCTTATAAACTGCTAAATAAATCTTTGTTTTTACGTTGTACAAAAATTGGCTCGGCAAGTTGTTTGAAGCTCCGCTGTACGAATTCTCTTTAATTATCTGTTTCCAAGAACGGTTGTTGCTCGGGAAGAAAAAAACACGGAAAGTGCTTGAGGAAAGATAGGGAGGAAATAAGTCGTTAAGGTGACATTAGTGCCGTAGCTGACAGCGCGAGAACTAGCAGGTGTTAGAGTCTAACGAGCAAACATAATTACCCAGTCTACCGTTTACACTTCCCTTTCTTTTCAAACAATCATGACTGTTTACAACAATTACAGGTTCTATCAACCTATACACAACGGAGACAATTGATGAGCCAGTATAAATATACTGTAATCAAAACAATAAATCAATATTAACGATATTTGTTGCATTTTGTGATCTTTGCTACAATAACGTAGAAGTACTAGCATGCTCGATCTGTTAATTATACGTATTCGTTGACGTAACTTACAGGATAGTCAGATAGATATTGATGACTTACATGTTACTTATGAAAGTGGGCTAAACAACATTGCACAGTTTCATTCAATATACTAACTGAAGCTCTTCTATTTTTACATCTTGAGTAGTGAAATTCTAATGTTTAAAATGTTACTGACATGTTATGTACAATGGAGTTCTATCTAATATAAACAACACACCCAGTATTAATGGCCATTATTACAAAGAATGCTCTATCAAGATGTAGTAAATAATAATGATACTTACTTAACAAAAGATTTATTGATTAGTCCTTATAGAAGGGAGATTGGGTGCAATTAATAAACCTTTATGTTACAATAATCACCAAGTAATAGCTGCAAAAATAAAAGTTATAGAAAGAAATTTTAATGAACAGGAGGTTTGGTTTTCTTATATGTATATATGAAGACAAATACATTTCACTACATCAACATGGACTTATGGTGCTTAGTTTCCCATCTGTGTGTCTGTATGTGCTTTTCATGAAAACTCTTTAGCTATATCACGTACAGTTCTCTCTCACTGCTTGTATTGGCGCATAAAGCGTCATAGTGTAAAAAAAGAGTAGGGCTTAAGTGAGAAAGCCACTCATAAATTAGTTTATTTCTTTCATATCTCTGTGACTTTATTTTAAGGCATTCATTTGAACATGAAAAAAGTTCAACCAATATTTTACATCAACACAAGAAAAGTTAAAAAAGTCAAGTAAAGTAAACATGTCTTATTTTACCAGGCGAAGTTAGGGCTATGAAGCCCTCTCCAACACTTAACCGGGAACCAACGGGTTAAAGGTGACTTCCGAACCACCACTAATGGCCGGGCAGACGGACTGTTTGCGAGGACAGGATCGCTCAGCGGTCACCGATCCAAGCATCTACCACGCTCGACGTTGCTTGATCTGGTTATCTTAGCCATAACCGTTGTACCCGCTACACTGCGCCATTGGCAGTTCAGAGTTATGTAAGAAAAAAATCCCAAGATAGAAATTTTTATATCGTCATTTCGAGTGCAAGTACATTTCTTTAAGTACGAGGGCTGAAAATTAGAAGATAAAAAAACTTCAACTTTTAGCAATTATCAAATTGTATATTAACTCATAGAAGTATTTTTATGGTTTTACTGATACATTTCTATGCAGATTATCTAATCGCTGTCAGAATCTTTAATAGCTTTTTGGTTCTGAATCATGAAATAAAAGTACAAGGAATAATGTGTGATGATAATATTAATCGGATGGAACCAACACAGCGGTACGCAGAGTTAATTAAGGCACCTAAGTTTTCCTGCAAATGCAGAAAACAACATTGTAAAATCCTTAAATATGCATAAAAAAAGTGTTCCGCTGACTAGTAAATTCTCACTATAATAAAATTGGTGTATATTTTAAAAAACTATATATGTTTATAACAAGTATGCTATGAAAGACTGTACAATTGGATTATAGAGGGTAAATTATAATACCGTAATTTAAATTTGTAAGCATTGACATACGAGTTAGATAAACATTAAAAGTTATGTAGCACATACGGGTAACATCATATTTCATCACCATATAGCCAATAATACGAATAAGAATCTTTTATAATATATTAATTTGCATACTTTTTGCAGTTCTGTAGGACATTACTAATTATACAGGGCGTATTATACCACCTATGCAGTAGGTATATTCAACCGACGAATGATTATATCTAAGTCTTTTAAACCTTTTCCCGCTGAATTTAACCATGAAGAATCTTCATTTTCATCACTTCTTAAGAACAGGAGCATAGTTTAAACTCTCAATAATTTGAAATGTAATGGTGAGTCAATTTTTGCAACATTTTTTAATTCTTTTTGTCTGAAATTCTTTCAAGAAATATTTAAAAAAATATCTTTCTTCATTTGATAATGGCGGCTGAACACGTGTATACATTTATATTTTTGCGCATATCTGTATCGAACAAACTAATTCTTGTACTGTAATACAAAACATACATCACTTTTAATCATAAAGTATAGCAATACCTTATGTAGCTAAATTTTTAAATATGATCTTATTTTAGGGACAAAATCATACACCCGACTCTAAATTATTAAATTGGAAAGTCTTGTAAAATTAAATAAGTCTAGCATTTGTTTTGTTGCATCACAATGGTTTTAAAATAGTCATTAAAATTTGTTTCATAAGTTTATTATTCCTTTCTTCCTCTGTCTTCTGTGAAACCAATTAAAAAATGCTAAAAGTATCGCACATGTATCCTGATACACCCTGTATAGTGCATAGCCTTATTGGAAGGCGATTCTTTCTACAGCAGTTGCCTGATCATCTACATGGGATGAATATTTTATATTTGAAAAAAGGAAATATTAATAAACGTATTATGAGTGGCCATGTTCTTATACATTACGTATTAAGGTTGAAGTATTAAATTGTGAAGCTTGAGTTTTGCTGATAACTTTCCTGAAGACATAATCATATTTCAAGAATTGCATACTCATTTTCAGGGATTTATAGGAATATTAAGCGAGAATTTTCTGTAATTTTGGAACTTGACCCAAGGAAAACAGGTAAATATAAAAATGTGGTTTTTGTAGAGAATTTATGAGTTACATTTTTATGCAACGCGATCACATTTTTTAATCACATAGGCAAATTATATCATTATAGAAATATAGTCAGTCCCTGCAGTCATCATCTAACATATACATATTGTATCTACTCGTATATCGTATAATTATCTTCATCCTTTTTCTGAGTGCCTGAAGACAAAATACCCCTGAATAAAACAAGAGAAAGACCTTTCTTTTTACAGTTATTTTGTAGGATATGTAGATTTAAAATTTTACTACGGGTTTTACATTTTTCCTTTAGAACTAATTACATGCTTTAATCATCGCGCATACTTGGGTGTAGTGGAGTTTTAGTTATTATAATTAGTGTTAAACATATAAATATATATTGTATAAAATTATTAGATTTTATGACGACCGTTTACTTTCATTTAGAGCCCTTGATAGTAGATAAACTTCTGTCCTACTTATTTGCACAGGACGACTTGCTGGAGGCCGACGATATATTCGAGTTAAACCTCAAGCAGTGTAAAATCATATAAGACGACTTCTATGAAGAAATAACATTTCAATAATTCTATAAATATATTCAAATTTATAATCCTTTTGTCCACAATGATATATAGGTTTTGCAGTAACGCTGTAAAAGAAATAAATGATGTATTATCAAGCTACAATAAACGTAATTTATAATGAGGTTAATACAGAAGTGTTTTAAATTTATTTACCATTCAATAACTCTGTTTGCAGGACTATTAAAGTGATAAAATAGTAATAGATCATAAAATACAAAGCACCCCTCTCAGCTATTGTTCAAAGTATGAATATAAAAAGAAAAGATCATGAATATGTTTTTTTAATGTTCGCTATTAATTTCTTCCTGCTATGTTATTCTTTACTTTTGTTATTTTGTTTAGTTTTAATACATAAACTTTATTACTTGAGCCCATACTATTCTTTAAACAAAAATTTAATAACGTATGTCGTCATAACGGTACCGTCACTTGATCGGTGTTTCAGTACTGTGTCGGCCGTCACGAGACGGTACCGTGATAAGTGGTTAATGGATTAATGACATATACCAGACATTGACATATATTGGGACCAAAATGAATTAGGAAATTTATATTAATCGCACATTTCGTACATTGAAATATAATTAATTACCACTGATTTTATTGGGACGGAACTACATTACGATGTTAATTATTAAATTGCATATTTCGTACATTGATATACTCGTATACAGTGGGTAACATTTTCATACAAGTGCTTAAAAATAAACCGTAATGTAACTTTCTAACTCACGTAATAAACATCTTGTACTTTATTAATTCTATCTTACCTGAAACACTATTATACATTAGTACAGAATTGTACTAATCGTAATTTAAAATTATCCATAATCTATTTCTTTTTAACACACACACACACACAAAACTAGTATGTTTATACAAAGTTACTTACTGTACTCTCTTCACTTCAAGCTAGTTATTCATATTCAGTTAAACATATCATCATTCAGGCAAAAATGACGATATAGTTATTGATTTTTACTGCATTATCCACGAACTCGTTATTCCTTTGCACTTCTTCTCTTTACTAAGACAAACTAAGTCACATAATTAGTTAGGTGCCACGTAATAAAAAACATTGCCTCATAACTATGACCGCCAAAGTATACCAAGAATGGTGATAATTCTTTAGTTAAACAAATATCTACACTGATAAAATTATCACGTGAAAAATATTGAACTGGATTTATAAATCTTATAGGGTAAAGATAAGGCTACTGTTAACGAAATAAACGCAACAATATTAATTTTTAATATTGATTCTAAAGTTTCTGGGAAGCAAAACGATAATAATGAAGAAGAAATAAAATAATACAAAGTGAATGGGCCGGCTATAATTAGTACAGGAACTAGATAGTAAGGAAGGAAATGTGATAAAGTGATGGCAGCGGCCGCCTCTCACTGTTTAAGTATCGTATCAAATGCCAAAGGGTTTGAATACTTATACCTCAGGCCATCAGAGTGGATTGTAACAAAACATTCGTTGTGGTGATCACTGCTGGCGACGCACGAAAAACGTACAACACGATAACATGTCATGTTACATAGGAAATTTCCAGAGGGTAATTTTGTGCAGGCAAACTGCAAAATTTACTTTATTAAAGTTCATCAACCACCTGTTGACCCCGATGATTCTAATTCAAATACCTTCAGCTCAAATTCTTCAAACGACGGATAAGATATGTAAACTCCTTTTCCATATTTAATATTGTGTTTTCCACAGTGTACTATCTATCGCTAGTTGCAATCTGCAATATATTTGATTGGAGTTTAGGCACCCATCTCTCGTAACTACCTAAATAAGATTTAAAGTATGATTGTAATAAAAAATACAAAAGATCAAAAAAATTGGTGCCCATACGTATCCGCATGAATTCAATCCACAGCGTTGAAGAATCACCTTAAATCAAGTACAGATTATTTATACTGCATTGTACGAAAGAAGTAAGTCAATTAAGTTAGTAATATATAGTATAAAGAAAAACAGTGTAGTTCATTTGTGAAATATTGATGGTATAGCCTATAAGGATACTTCAGAGTTATAACAAAACCCTTAAAATATTATAAACAATTATGAACATCTCATATTTCAGAAGTCGCTGACACATTGAAAAAATGGAGTAAATAACATAAATTAAATTAATATTTGGCGATATCACACACTCTTGGTGCATGACATGTACCTACTATTAACAAAACTATATTCTAATAATATGTGTATGTATGTATTTAACGATAAATATTTTTAACTCAATTGCGGAATAAAACGCATATACTCGTATTACATTAGGGACATGATCGATTATACCATGCAATATGTCACGGTTTTTTTATATTTTCGTTTCAGACCTATCTAAGACGGGATCCGTAGAAATACATTTGTTCTCTGTTCTGGTTATTTAATTTTTTTCTTATTATGTATTCATTCTCCTCTTGTGAGCAATAAAAGATAAAATGTCTTCTACGTTAATTATGCCCTATTGAACTACATACATTTATGGTGTTATTCCCTGATATATGCATAATATATTGATCTTTTGCATACTACTGTGTCATGATTAATTAAAAATTGTGCATGTAAACAAAGCCTTACAATGAATGGTATTGTTTTGCAACTATTAGACAACAAGAAACTGTGTTAGTTCATTGAATAGTTAATACTGGTATCCTAGTATTTAAACTTAACCTACGATTACGCCACGGCTAAAGTGATCTCATAAGACCTAATAACGCCATCATTTGTTAGTAATTTTACCAATATATCTTACGTATGACATTCAACAAACTTGTTCCAATTGCCTTTTACAGATCGTTTTCACGTATTTAGTTGTAGAGGTACACCATTCGTCAGTTCATTTTAAGTTATATTTTTAATGAATCATAAATGCAATACTTCCTTAATTTATTTTCTGCTCAATACTACGCAAGGAGTGACTATTGTTGTTATTAATATAAACATAGCCATAAATAAACATTTCGGCTTCGTCATATTTCTATTTTTTGAACTAGGGAATCCAATATGAAGTGTTTGAGATTTGTTTTTGGTCTTGTTTATATAATTTCCTATAGTAAAAACGACTGAGTTTACTGAATTTCTAGACCATTAATTAAAGCGTTTTTATTTACGCGCTTATCTCAAAAAATGTCTCCAACATTAAGAGTTATAAGTTAAACATGTCGTTTGGTACCGTAGCATTCTATAAATAAAATGAGGATTGTACACAATCTCTTCAAACTAATTTCCGACCATTTTTTCTCTAAAAATGTCCAGATTATACGATAATACCTGAGTGACTTCCTAAACAATGGCGATAGAGCTTCATTTTTACAGATTCCAGTATTTTATGTCAGTTTAATTTTGAACACTAATCCCTCTAGTTGTGCAGTTTTTACTGATAAAAACAATATGAATTCTGTTACAGAAACAAATGACTTGATGAGTTTGAAAGTTTAAAATGTTATTATTTCTAATAAATAGTTTGCCTTGCATTATTTGCCTTCCATATATACCCATAGCCTGGACCACAAGCACAGTAGGTCACATACTGTTGTACTAATAATGAATCGGTAATGACCCCTTGGGTTACGGAGATTAAAATTGAATTGTATTATTCATTTTGCACTATGGTAGCAATTCCCGATCTTAATTCATTAGAAAAATTTTAAATATTACAATGAATATTAGATTTTTCTTGAATCGTTCATCAATAAATATAAGTACATTCAAGTTAAAATGGATAAACAGTACCTACAGTACTACATGAGCCTAAAATTAGCTAGTAAAACAACCAAGGACTTGGGCTAATTTTCCATGGAAATTGTATATGCAATATTACTAGTAACATTTATTGTACTGTTGAAGCTTAAGAATAAAATTGTAACTCAAACTCTGCATAAAAATCCCAGTATTTTATAAAAGGTGTCATAGCTTTCCCCATACTAGGTGTTACTTATTTGTTATATCACTGAGCGATGAAAGTGTCCGGAAAAATCCTGTTTCCTTCGCAATCCTTCCATCGTCAAAAACAAACTTTAAGCAAAGAAGTACCAGTTGCAACTACTGAGAGACGTAAAACCGAGACGTAGGAACCTTAAATGGCATCATAGCTATTTTAAACTCTTTCAGGATTGTACCAAACTGTTGATAACTACATATGAAAACTAATGTTTATCTAAACTTACTTTTATTTTATTATTTAATGTTTGATGACTGCGTGCCAAGTAATTGAATATTTAAATGAAACTTTATGATGGCTCTGATATTAAAAGAAATTACAGAGCACCTACAAAGCTCAAATGTACATTAATTATCATGACCATAGCAAACAATAAATAGCAATATTTGTAAAAAAATAAAAAATTGGTAATTGTTACATTTAAAAACAGTTATATTTTACTTTCTCAAAATCTGACATACATAAGGAAAACAGCAACAAATTAACAAAATTATTTTCAAAAGTATTTCGTTCGTACTTCACTGTGAGTTTTATTGGTTAATTATAAATAAATCTGTAAAAGTTAACTGAAGTTAGGACGTTACCTTGTTAGTGATAGATCAGATGGCTGGATCTCGACTTCTTGTCAAACTTGCAAACGCTGGTCCTTAATGGATAATTGGGTAATCCAAAGTATTTTACGAGTAAACTAATTTATGACTATAGACATAGATATTTTTTCCAAAACTTTTTGGAATAGTGAAATTAATTAAGTTAACATGTGACAATTACTTCTTGAATCTGTGTGTCAGTACATTCATCATTATTTACAACGATATAATCCAAACAGTAATAGTTTTGGTTCTTAATCATTTAAAGATAAACACATGTATCCATATTACACCGCTTAACGTCTAGGTTACACGGTATATATAGTAGAAGTCCTGTGAGTAACGATAATAGGTTTTTGGAAATTGAAACACTACTTTTTGGAGATTGCAAAAAGTTATTTAAGTTGTAAGGTTATGGATATAGTAATAATTAAATACTAATGGATGCCAACTCACCGTACCCTAATTTAAAAACAGAAATATTTTACTTCTAGAAACTAAGCGTATACGCTCGTTCGTGCTAAACTATGTTCGTCCATGTTGGAAAGATTCATTCAACGATATCGATAAGAAATCGGTATTAAGAAGAAGAACTTAGAAAATAACTAATATACAATAAATATATTTCGTTCAAAAGTACATTTCTTGCCATATCATTACATGTTTCAAGGATGTATTTTATGTAGGATGTGGTTGATAAATTATGAAATTGTCATACAATTTATCTTCACTTTACATCTGTATTTTGATATAATGACTATAATGTATTTTCGCTTAAAGTTACAGATTAAAAGGAAGATATTTATCTGTAACATCTTTTAACTGCTTTTAGGTTACTCTAAATTTGTTGGTATTTAGAGTATGTGTTATTTTTATACTTTGCATTCAAGATTACCGCCAGAATAATTAATAGAATTTCCTTCATTGTCAATAATACATAGAGTACGATTGATCTGCAATGAATGGATGAAACTCTTAAAATTATTCCCATGAATATTATGGTTCCAGAGTTTCCAGGTATTTGCACCCAATGTTCTACTGTAGAGGTTTTACAGCTTAATTTTCTGTAACTAACGTGAATATCAATATTTGGTTGGACGATTATGATTTTGATATACTTAATATATAATTTAGGTTTGTTATACATCTTGCAAATTGTATGCTGTTATATACCACCTACTAACAAATAAAATGTAATTAATTCAGATAGAAACATATCACATGATATGGTTTTATACAAAATGATAATAAGTCGGTACGAAAAATCCTAAAATAGACAGTAAAATATATTAATTTGGAATTTAAGGAAACAAAAAATTTAAGGAAACAGATGAGTGGATGTTTTAATCATTTATACAAGTAAAGTTAGGCCCTTTATTAGTCGTAACTATTACAGACAAATATAAATAAAACACTGTTTCACTTATGATTTTCAAGTGTCCTTTGTATTTTAATATTCGTTTATAGCCACAGATAAATTTATATAAGGCAGTGAATTGTTTACATCTTAACTCCTTCCGCACAACTAATAGATGATAATTAATTAGTAGGTGGCAGCATCAGGTAAACAGGAGACGTTCATACATTTCCAAGGTCTATTAAGACACTGATTCAACACTCTGTGTCGCATTCTTACCAAAGGCGTTCAGAATGCACAAAACAAACGTATTTTTTGTGGAAGAATAGTACTTTTCATGTCTTACGTTTGTTTATAATCTATATCATTGCAAACAAAATACTCTAAAAAGTATATTTCTTACTAGACATATAAAAGTAACAAGATCAGTTACAAAGTAGTCTTATTGAAACTAAATTACGAGGAAAGCAAAATATAAATCTAATTGCCACATAACAAATTATTGGAAACAAGAGAAGGCAATACCATGCAAAAATAAAAGCAATCTCTTATCTCTATACCTTTAACATTTTTTTATTGGACTTCTTAATAAAATAAGCTATACCTGTGAATATCTAAAGACATTACCCATGGGCAGAATGAACCAATTCCCCAACAGAGAGAGCTTATAATCAAAGTACTCCTCAATAGCAGATGCATTCCATCCTTATTACCTCCAACAAGAATGTTCAACTGCTTTGTGAGTTATAGATTAAAGTTATGGAATGAAGGTTGGAACTTGAAAATAAATCGTACTAATTGAACTGACTGCAAAGTTTCCGTGTAATTTAGGAATTACGTAAAGCAATATATTCCATAGTAAATTTAAAGCATAAGAATGCAACTGTGTTTGTGTACGCCCGTTTATAATACTTTGGCATATAAGATGAACAATTATCTTGAAAAGAACGTTTGCTTTTCGTTTCGAAAGTATTTGTAAAGTAATTATTCAATTCAGAGTGGAAATAGCACTTTTTATTAATACGTCGTCGAATAGCGAGTGTTAGAAAATGTGCGCCACAAAATCTTTCGACAGATTGTCTACAGATTTATCATGTAAACCAAGTCATTCTCACATGAATGTAAATTAAAACAGCATATTATCTGTAAATATTATGTCAAAATATTTATGGAGACTTTTTTGTGCAGAACATGTTGTACGTTATTGTTAAAAGAAAATTCAATGAAAATCCGTAATATGTTTGGAACAAAAGACTTTTTTTTATTTGAATTACCCATCAGGAGCAAACGGAAGATGTTTTATACATTTGATTCTATAACCAACCCATACTCATTAACCACATAAAACCTAAACATAATTTATCTTTAACAAAGACATAAGATAAGACCGTGTGCAATCAATCGTGTTCAATCTCTGTTTACCTTTATTCATAAAATAGGGGGCCAAAGCGATACAAATGTATTCATATCATAGTTTTAGGCATTTAATAATAGAGCCAAATTTAAAAGGAACTTTAACTCATCCATGTAGTTCAGTTGTTATTTTATAAGCAAATGTAATAATCTAATACACTTATAAAAGTAATTACTTGATTGAAACTACTAATACAAGGCTAATATATTTTTGTACACTAAGCTATAATGTCCAAAAATTATTTTTTATAATTTATGAAATATTAAAAACATACATTTAATATTCCCTTAATTTTTTAAATAGCTTTGTGGAGGGACATCACAAGAAAAATATAAATTAAAATATGTAAACAAATTCGAATGAGCATCGATTGTTTGAAATGAAAACAGAAATTATTTAAAGTTTTCGTGATTCATATTCTCTTTTTTTTGTAATGTAACTGTTTTTTTTACAAGGGCTGAATTATTAAGTAAGATAAACTATAAAGTGCAAGGTGATGTCTTTGATATAGGACAGCTCATCAACGGCCCCATTACGGTTTCCAAAATGTGTAAGAGCATTTATAAAAGGTGTGGGGATAGGGCGGGAGGGGGCTTAAAAGTGTGCTTTTAAAGTATTAGGTTGGTGATGAAATCCTCACTCTTCACTTCCCTTCACTAATGGAGCCATTCATGAAGTAAACTAATATTGTGTAACCTATTCATATATCCTGCTGAAACAGTGAGTATAAACCAAGAGACATGGAACAGTTCCACCTTTATAACTCAAAGAATATATTTAGGGATTATCAAAATATTCCCTTTACGTGTAAATTACACCCCATGAAATAAATTATTATTGAAACAAATTACCAATATATATATCTTCTTTTAAATTATTGAAGTATAACAGAAAACGAAAAACTATACACCGAGGATTACACAATTTCACATAAGCTTTCTTTTTAGGACATTGTTGCTTTAGTCAAAAACAATACAACGCTTTCATAACAGAAACACACAGAAAGCTACGTAGTTGATATAACAGATTCCAAAGTAATTTCTTCAAAAAAGGCAACTAAACTTTCTGAGTAAAATATTTCTTCTTTTATGCCATAATATTTCACATGTGGTTCCTGTTAATTTGGAATTGTATAATATTTAATACAGAGTTTACAGAAAGCTTTATAAAAAAATATAAATTCACATGACCACAGAGCACGTCGGTCTTAAACGTTTAACATTGGAGCGAATATTTCCATAAGACTATATGTTTTAAGTCGACTATATACATTTCTACCCAACAAATACATTATAGCCGTATACAAACTTACATACAAGACAAGAAAAAAATTATAACTCAGAAGGCTGTTCATTAATTAATTTTAACTAGCAGTTACAAGAGTCTTCGCACGCAGTTTCCCACTGACGAAAAGAAGCACTATTTATTTATGTATTTGTCTATTCTATTTGTTTATAGTTCATGGGGATATTTGTGTTGAATGGGTCTCAGTACCTTAAATTTCCTGAGAGAAATAATACTCACTGAAATATATTCTAACCTCCGGATCCATTTAAGATTTAAATTTAACAAGTAGTTGTTTGTTAACTGGGCAGAGTGAAAAATTTTGTAAAACTACCTGTAAAATAACTTGAATGTCTCTTTAATATTCTATGGCATTTTATTCAATAGCACCAACAAGTTCAGTAACATTTAAACTATTCTAGCCCAGATTGGCGGATCAAGTAGAAGTTCTTAGTATTTTCAGTTAAACGCAATTGTGAAATATTAAATAGTGGGGCTCTATGTAATATTGAATCGGAATTGGGCATATTTTAGATATATTATCACAGTATTCCTGGTTAAGACCTTTCATATGTTCAGTGTTGCGTGTGTATAAGCACTTATGTTTCGAATGATATAATTTCCGAAGTCATGTTTATGTTTGACCCGTTTAGGAAAATATATAGCTACACAAGTCTGAAAAGCCCACTTTGGTCATAAATCGTCTATTTTAGACCATTGTAATTTTCTTCCTGTCTAAGATATTCCTGGTATCATAGTTGAGTATGCTTTGTTACCTCGATGAAGAAAATGTATATATATATATATATATATATATATATATATATATATATACGAAGTTCTGAGAAAATTATTTCTGTTAAAAAAAAACTATATTAGGTTTTTTAACAACCTTTAAATTTTTACCAAAGTTAAATTGTAAAAGTTGTTCATTTTCTGAACTGCACTACTGATCAAGCACTGCAAACCTAATATGTGCTAAACCTTGCTGAAAGTTCCAGTTTTATTATCTGTGCTCAACAATGATTTGGGAAATGTGTTGTTACTTTTACGCTTACCCTATCACTTTAAGCTATGCACGAAAAAATTTTAAAATGGTACTTAAATAAACGTGATTTTTATGTTATAAAATTTACAAAGAAAAGATAATTCAGAAAATATTCAGTAGATCGTTTGATCTGCTTATTAAGCAAAAAAAAGGGAGTTTCCAAGACCAGAGGGGCCTAGCCTTATGGGTTTCAAAGATAGGAATAGGCATATATGTTAATAAGGGACCTAAAAATGACGATCTAAATTTCAGTACTACCGCTCCAGTAGTTTTTATGTGATTAAGTAAAAAACATACACAGTCACACAATTAGATAATTTATACATTTACATTGATGACCAATTTCTCTTAAAATGGGTTGTATCGCTTGTTTGCCAACGCCCATGCACAAATAGACAAGATTTATTCTAGGCATCTGCTTTAAAACGCATGCCTAGGACAGTTAAGTTGTTCAGATCATGCTCATAAATTCAGTTTTGTGTTGTATTTTATTTTCGTCTCAAGAAGAAAAACAATATATTAACAGTTTTAGAGGTATTCCAAGATGGTATATATATATATATATATATATATATATATATATATATATATATATATAGAAAAAGAATTACATGGTAAGTTTTTTAAAGTTGTTTGTGGAATAATCCAGTGGTTCTGATAGTTCAGTGATTGGAAACTGGTTATAAACTCTCTACAAAAAGTGTGATATTCGTTGTCTGTATTTCTTGTAACACTTGGCATTAACGATTTTTAAACCTAAAAATATTCGAAATATTTAGAAAACAGAGTGGAATTCTTTACGAAAGTCTCTTGTTGCAATAGCAAAGGCAATTTAACAGTTACTTGTTTGTTTGTTAAAGCACATAAATGAGTAGTTGCCAATAACTTTTTTCGTTGATCAAATTTATCTGATAGAAAAATTATAACGTTACCTAACCCTATTTAAGTATAGACTCTATTGGCATTTTTAAATAACTACACGAAAAATTAACAAATTATATTTTTCTTTGGGGGTTCTTAATTGTGACAGGTAATCGACCATACGAATAAAATATTGGGTAAGTTATAAGGCAGTGGAATGGTGATAAAATGAATTTATGTTGTCGTGTTTGGAAGATTAAGCAACTATTAGACAATTTGCAGTTGTCGGAGGGTTTATCAACAAAAACTAACTTAAGGAGTTGATTATACATAGTACAGTATTATTATACAGTAGTTGATTATAAATAAATAGTACAGTATTTATTTATTTATTTCAAAGGGATCGTAGTTGTTATAATTGTGATGGGCCTTTTTAACTCTAAATGTGGTGATTTATTGGGTGAAAAATTTACATAACAAGAAATAAAACAAATTTTAAATTAATTCAAGAACAGGGAGTGACAAAAGAAAGGGAGGTCAATGCCAAATATTGCAGTTGGGTCTTCGAGGTGATAATGGAAACAGGTTAATGAAGTGAATATAATAACAGTAAACATTAACATATATAGAGACGTGCCCTGTAGAGGATTCCAAAATATTGAAACATTTGATTGTAACTTATTTGATCAATTATACGACTAAAATGGTGTATTGTTTCAAAATTATTGTTAAAAAAAGCAGAAAAGTTGTTAACAAGATGGATCTTTCATGTGTTGACCTTAGAGGCTTATTCTATTTAAGGAGGTAAAAAAAAAACAACTCAAATAAATTTAAATATTGTGACCTTCAATGGTCTAAAACCACAATGATCTCCACCACCGTTTAAACCATTCAAAACAGTTTAAACGTGATCTGGCGACTTTAAAATACATTCAACGTTTGAACAATGGCAATGGCTGTATTATGACGTGAAAACAAGTCGTGAATTGGTACAAATCACTGTGCCGGGGGCATCTCACGTCCTTTATCAATGACAGTGTAAATGTTTTTGTAAAGAGTTACATTCAACGATAAGTAAAAATTTAATATATTAAGTATGACTCACCATTATATTTTTACATCACCTTATAATAAATTACAGCGATTGCGCAAATCTAAACAGTTCTTGTCTTTCTTGTACAAGTATTTTATAATGACGTATATGTTTAAACCTGTTTTAGGTCTCTTAGGTTAACGTTATACTAGTAACACAAAAATGCCGATAAAAAACTAGAGAATATGAGTTATAATGTTATGACTAATTATAAATCGTACTAATTATATCGATTTATGTAGAACATAGTAAAATAGGCAATCACGCTGTATTTCAATTTACAGTTTTAATACATTTAAAGTAAATATTACTTTTTTCCGTGATTTCAACTGTGTTCCTGTGATCTAATTGTACTATAGCCTAGTAAAAATAGAAAATAAAATGGGATTAGTAATGTAAATGATATTATGTAATGTAGGTGCAATTATATGTGCATCGTGAAGTGGTTTGGTTATTGGGGAAACAGCATATTTTCTTAAAATCCCTGTTAAAATCTTAGTTTTTGTGTAATACTACATATATGTGTTTGAGTTTATAAAAAACATAATATTTGTATGTACCCTGCTTCCACAACCTATATGAATACCAACAGGCGGATTAAGAATTCAGTTTATTAAGTCACAAGAAATCTCTCTGGTCGAAGTAACTATAATATATGTGATCGGTGTTATTACAGAATGTAAAATTACCATATGGAACGGTGATTATTACAGTTTTCCATATCTGAGCTGATTTAAAAATTTATTTTTTATACATTTAAATAAATGTATTTATTATTATTTGTTTTCATCCATAAATAACTATTAGTTTATGTAAGTAATGAAAATGGTGAATTTAAAGAAGAATGTTTTTTTTTATATAAAAAATATAACAAATAAAACAAGAATGTATGTGTTCAAATGATTTACTGTTTTGTTCTTTTACTATAAATAAAATTTACCAAGAATTATTCTTTAAACATTAAAAGGTTAAATAATTTTTACACTGACACAAAATTACACTGTTATACAAACATATAACTATTTAATCGTAAAAATAGCCAATCATAATGGAGAGTATGTGGCTTCTCTAACTCCCCCGCCCTGCAAAAATGTTTACCAGTGAGATTATTTACTCAGAGAATAATAAATGAAAGCTCCGCCCACTTTGAACCCGACCATCTCTCCCATTGGTCGATAGCTAAATGAAATATATACCTCTATAAAACTATGTACTAGTTTGAAGGCACTGTTAATAGAAATTAAATGAAGTGAAATCAAGTTTCCGCTGATTGAAGCAGAAAAACTTAATCTATACAGAAATACTGCATCCAACCCTACAGGCTTTAGAAATTTTATCTCTAATCATTGTACACTTTGGTCATTTTTTTAAAATTTATTAATATATATATAAATATATATATATATATATATATATATAATATATATATATATAATATAGGTTTAAAATTTAATTAGATTCTTGTGGAGCCTGCGTTTTACGTTATTACATACATATACGAGTTAGTATGTATATACAGGATATATATAATCAAAAACTAAGTACAAGTCTGGAGAGCACTTGAATTTTCGATTAGTATCACGTTATTGCCCTCAAAATACAAATACATTTTAAGCCCAATGTAAAATTTTGCAAAACGAATCCACATCAAGTTACAGATCGCTTTAAAAAATTAACATTTTAACTTAGACATCGTTATTTCAAGCTAGTAAAAAATGGTTGTTAGTTTAATTTCAAATGTTTTTTAAGTCAGCAAGTCATGAATATCATTGTGTACAATACGCATTGTTTACCAGTGAGCTAAACCCACAATACAATTTTATGAAGATTTTTCGTATACCGACAAACGGGATTTTCTTGCCTTATAGTTATTGTTTGACTCAAGCGAACGTGTATTAGTTTGTTAATGGTATTTGCAAAGGTGACAACAGCTAAATAATTTAGTTATATACTAGTTTTACAGTATGGAGCTCGGTGAACGTGAGTGTATAACGTGTAAATGGTGAGTAGTTATGGATAACGTATGAGATGTTATGATGAGATGAGAAACTCATACAATGATAACTTTTCAAATTGCAATCCTATTTCAAAATCAGGCGTTTAAAATAACTGTAATGTATGCGGGTCGACACTGTACTCTCCTATGGGTCGGAAAGAATAATTAAACTACACATTTAGAGTAACATTGCTCTAGGACCGCTCGTAAAGGAACGGACGGGACGCGGAGGTTACATGACGGTGTCTGGTGGTGGACTTCGGGTGGACTGCTGGCTGGCCAGCTTGGACCGTTGGTTGTAGGGTAGTGGCGTGATGTGACGTCCACAGGAGAGCAGCCTATGAGCGTTCTTTATTCTTTTAGACCACATCGTATGTTACATCGCCTGACAATACATACTGCCAACATCACTGGTGCAGACATTAAATATCACTATGGATACCTACCAACTTAGTACTTCTCACACTAAAATACACTACAATCCTCCCCCTTAAATACATAAGTCCCCTACAATTTTAGAAATTTATCAATTACAATTTGTTTTACAATTCTCCAATTTTAAATCAATTACAATGAATAAGAAAAATTGACATTATACTCTTTTATTTTTGTAAGTATAGATTATAGAGAACAAAATACAAACTCAATATAATCATTTAACACAAATCACAAACACTTCAATCAAAACCAATAAATCAGAATATAGCAATTAATACACATTGAATGAAACACAATTAACAAAATCGATAATAATAATGCTTAAACAATATTAATTATATACAAGTCACAATTGGGTTGTATTTTACAAGTCCCATTTTGACTAAAGGTTTACGATCCCTTAGTGGGTATCGTCTAACAGGTGTCATTTGTTTGGGTGAAACGCTGGAACTGTTATTGTTTACATTTGTACGTGGGCTGGGGGCTTTGCCCCTGAGCGTTTCTGTTATTGTTATGGTTTTGCGGAGAGGGGGGCAAGGTCGTTTGCTAAAAGTACTGGCGACCTTGCGCTCGCTCTGTCCCGCGACTGTATATCGATCGTTTCCTGCGTGTGCTCTGTTGCCACGCTTGCGTCTGGGAGTCTAGGCATTGTTGTCAACTCAGACATTTTCCGGACTACACTGTAAACCTACCAACTGGTCGATATGTCGTTTCCACCTCATGCCCGTATTATTCAGTTCAACTAAATACGTGACTGGTCCTAATCGTGAAACTACCACACCTGGTATCCACTTATTTCTACCTCTGTAATCTCTGGCTATGATTGGTTGTCCAATAGCTAACTGTCTAGTTTTACTACCCCTATAGTACAATCGTTGTTTTTTCTTGATTATCTGACATTATTGCTTTAACATTTGGGCGAATTAAATCTAACCTAGACTTTAGCGATCTGCCCAACATTAATTGAGCTGGCGATAGATTGGTAGTAGAATGCACTGTATTTCTATAAGTGAACAGGAAAGTTACTCAAAGCTAATTCTAAATCCTTGGAATTATGAAGAGCTGTTTTCAATTTATTTTTAATAGTTCTGACTGACCGTTCTGCCAAACCATTGGTTTCTGGTGGTATGGTGGTGAAAACGTGTGTTTGATACCATTTGACATCAAAAATTCTTTAAACTCTTGACTGGTAAAAGGGTGGTCCGTTGTCGGACACTATGTGGTCTACAATACCATACCTACTAAATAATTCCCTTAATTTCACAATCGTGTGAACAGCTGCCGTTGAAGCAACGGGCAACACCTCTGGCCACTTAGAGTACGCATCTTTTACCACCAAAAATAACTTGGACTGAAAAGGTCCAAAAAAATCAATATGAATTCGAGACCAAACTCGTTCCGGAACATTCCAATGATGCAGGAAAGCCTTGGGCGGTTTTGCTCGTTCTCCAAACAGGCTGCACAGCTGTTAGCTAGTTGTTCTATGTCCCGGTCGATATTAGGCCACCATACATATGCACGGGCTAATGCCTTCATTGCGAAACAATACCTATGTGTGAAGTATGCAATTCGTTCAGAATGTTTATTCTGAACCTTTTAGGTATTACCACCCTGTACCCCCACATTAGGATTCCTTGCTCCAAGGTTAATTCCGACTGTCTAATTTCAAATGGCTTTAGATCTGGTTCAGTTACAATAGGCCAACCTAATTTCTACATAGGATATTACCTTTTTGATTTCACTATCTACCATTGATTCTCTTTTTTATGTCTACATAGCTTAATGGTATGTCATTTTCAGCTAAACACTGCAAATAGGTACCTATGACATTAATATTAAGGTCATCATCCGAGATTTCATCTTTAATCTCACTATTTACAGGTAATCTAGATAAACCATCGGCATTGCCATGGTTTTGGGACTTAACATACACAATCTCATATTGGAAACCACTTAAAAACAAAGCGTATCGTTGTAACCTACTGGCTGCGAAAGCAGGTAACCCTTTCTTTGGTCCAAAAATAGCACTAAAGGCTTATGATCAGTCTTTAACAAAAACTGTGTACCATATAAATATTGACTAAATTTCTTAACACCAAATACAATGCTTAATGCTTCCTTATCTATTTGTGAATAGTTTTTCTCAGCGCTATTTTAACACTCTACTTGCGAATGATATAGGTCTTTCTGTACCGTCGTATTGAAATCTGACTCAAAAACTGATGCAATGCCATATGGACTAGCATCACTGGCTTACCACTAGTGGTAATGCAGGATCATAATGCGCTAAAACTTCTAGCAGAGATTAACTTTTGCTTAATCTCTTGTAGTGCCTTCTTACATGCTAAATTAAATACAAAATCGGTATCCTTTCTTAACAACTGATACATTGGGGTTAAAAATAGTGGATATCCTAGGAATGAAACGTGAATAGTAATTAACAAGACCAAGGAAGGCTTTAAGCTGTGTCACATTTTGAGGTTCAGGTGCCTTGACAATTGCTTCAACCTTACTAGGTGCGGTAATGCAACCCCTTGTTTACTGATAACAAAACCTAAATATTCTAAACTGTCCACAGAAAAATTTACATTTGTTCTTGCTCACTGTGAACCCATTGTCTTCAAGTCTTTGACACACTAGTCTAAGTCTATGCATGTGTTCCTCATTGTTTTTTACCTGTTACTAGAATGTCATCTAAAAATACAGTTTACCCCCGGGATACCTTGTAATGTTTCGTTCTATTATTCTCTGGAATATTCCCGGTGCTGAACTGATACCAAAACATAGGCGATTGTAAGCATACAATCCTTTGTGTGTGCAAATTGTACAATACGTTTGACTATCTACATCTAGTTTAAGCTGCTGATAAGCTGAAGATAAATCTATTTTAGAGAATTTTTCTCCGTTTTGTAGGCTGGCAAATATTTCTTCAATTTTCGGTAACGGGTGTCGGTCTACCTCCAAGAAAGGATTTAACAGTTATTTTATAATCCCCACAAATTCTTATTTTCCCATTAGCCTTAATAATTGGTACAATGGGAGTCCCCCATTCACTGGTATCTACTGGTGAAATAACGTTCTCTTGTTCTAGTCTAGTCAGCTCGGCTTCTACTTTTTTCTTTAAGTGTAAAAGGTAACGTCCTAGGTTTAAAGTATTTTGGTACTACATTTTCTTTTAACTTTAATTTAACTGGTGCACCCTTGAAACATCCCAACTTATCCGTAAATACATTTGGAAACTCATTGTACAGTAATTCTACTTGTTTTGTTGTTGTTGACAACAGACGGATTGACAGGTGTTTGTTTGTTTACCTCTACAGGTGTGTTGTGGCTTCCACTGACAGGCGTGCATGCGTCTGCCGCGCTGCCGCCTGCAGTTGGCACAACCCCCACCATGCTCGTGCGATTCGGCTGACTGTACATTGTTTACATTACTAGGCACTCTAACTGTAAATCTAATGCTTGCATCCAATCACGCCCTAACAAGGGATTAGCCCCCATCAGCTACGATGTATAAAGCTAATTGTTTTCTCTTTACCTTTATGTTGTACATTGACCATAACCTTACCTAAAGGCCTGATCTTTTCATGTGTATATGAACTTAATACTAAGCTAGTTGGATACATGTTTATATTTCCCTAACTTAGTCTTACAATCTTTTTCTGACATAACTGAAACACAAGCTCCACTATCGACTTCCAAATACAATTTCCTTACTTTCCACTAATAACTGTACCGTTATTGGCTCAATTTTATTAATCTTAGTTTCTATTTCTTTAAACCGTAAATAGATTGGAAATGTCATACACATCGTCATTGTCTTTATGTTTTCCCGTGATTATCTGAACCGGACTCTGCTGATTCTTTACTTTCCTCTACATAGTGCTGCCTACCTTTATAAACATATTGCTTTTTATTGCTGTAAAACTGTTTCCCTTTAGCTGAAGGCTCCTTAGACCTATTTGTAAAAAACATTTGGTTTGTTCTCATTAGGTTTGTTAACATAATTTTTCGATCTACAAACTCTTTCAAGGTGTCCCTTCTTTTTACAATGATTACACGGTGTACTCACGAAACCGACATTGCGATGCTGTGTGTGATCCTCGCTTGCCGCAACAATAGCAGGTGATGTCTCCCAGCGCCTTCCCGCCGTCCGATGGACCGTCTCGCTGCGATGCTCGCCGCCTGTGTCCTTTTCGGTATCGACCCGCTGCTCTGCATCCGGTGAATACGTCCTCCTGCAGTTGTCATCTGGGCCGCCCCCTTCTCAGCAAATTCCATTGCAGTAGCTAGTTGCACGGCTTTTTCATAAGTGAGGTTCTCCTCCCCGAGAAGTCTTTTCTGTATCTGTTGGTCTCGCAGACCCGCGACTAATCTGTCCCTTAAGTAGTCTGGCAATTTATCACCAAATTCACAATACTTAGATAACTGTTTTAAATGCACAATATAATCGCTAACCGTTTCATGATCCAATTGATTCCGCCTACTAAATTTAAATCTTTCCGTGATAAAAGAAGGCTTGGGATGCAGATGATTCGCTATAGTGTCCACAATTTCCTTGTAACGACTTGGTCAGACGGTTTGTCTGGTGTAATTAAGTCTTTCAGTAACGTATAGGTCCTTACACCCATAACTGTCAACAAAGTGCTTAGTTTCTTTGAATTATCGATATCATTACAATCAAATAAAAAACTCAAATCTCTCTATATAAGACTGCCACGATTCTTCCGCACTATCAAAATAACCCATAGACCCGATAGTTGCCATTTTGTTTTCTTGTACACTCCGTAATAACTGTTTAAAATGTCCCCCGGTAAAAAATAATCGTCCTAACGGCATTAATTGCAACGATTAAAATCAGCTTGTGCGCTGCTTACACCAAGAATAGTTTATATCGATCGGCGTACCTTACTACTCCCGACCGTTGGAATGTCCGGTTATTTGCACGTGTTCATTACGCTTGTTGCCCTTCCGCACTAAATCACTGTAATTCACTGTTGCAGTTGTTTTCCTCGTCGCCACTGTAATGTATGCGGGTCGACACTGTACTCTCTATGGGTCGGAAAGAATAATTAAACTACACATTTAGAGTAACATTGCTCTAGGACCGCTCGTAAAGGAACGGACGGGACGCGGAGGTTACATGACGGTGTCTGGTGGTGGACTTCGGGTGGACTGCTTGGCTGGCCAGCTTGGACCGTTGGTTGTAGGGTAGTGGCGTGATGTGACGTCCACAGGAGAGCAGCCTATGAGCGTTTCTTTATTCTTTTAGACCACATCGTATGTTACATCGCCTGGACAATACATACTGCCAACATCACTGGTGCAGACATTAAATATCACTATGGATACCTACCAACTTAGTACTTCTCACACTAAATACACTACAATAACCATGAAACGTTTTGAAGAAATAGGCAGAATCCGGAAGACCTATGTAAGCTACTAGCGATGCAATGTCAATGGATGTTTTGTAGTGTTTTGTAAAGAATCCTAATATATCAAATCGTTCTGTGTCAACAGTTTTAATACTTCTCAACTGTAAGTAAGTAAAGTTTTGTGCTATACAAATTTTAATCATTGTAAAATCCCCTTACTTCATGAAGTTTCTGACGACGACATAAATCGCCGAGTCCAATTTTGCGATTTAATGACGTAGAATACTGATTACTTAATATATAGTTACAATAAATACATTAAATTACGGCAGTATACGAGTAAACAGACACAGTTGTCGGTATTAGTCTGATGTTTACCTTACCGGACGAGAGCATACATAGTATCCAGAAAGATTAAACGCTTGACTGGATATTATGTGAGGTCAATTTGTTGGAACCTATTGTATTAAAAAAACTTCACTTCCGCAATGTATCTAGAAGTGTCCGGCTGTTCGGTTAGCAACAAATAACTTCAATTTACTCTGGTTGTAACAAGATGGAGCACCTCTGCACTACGTTCGGGATATCCGAACACTTTTAACAACACCTTAACCAATGGAATAGGTAGAGTAGGAGCTATCGAGTGGTCTGCAGGGCCAGTGGTGACTTGATCTATCACCATTAAATCGATAGTAGGATCTCGGTCATTTGCCATGTTGACATATTAAAATAATTATAACTGTAAATTTTGAGGATCGAAATATGACCTCTTCCTCAGGTGTAAAAAATTTAATACATAAACAAGCGCGGTACTTAAAACATATAAAGTGTGTCAAGGGGCTGCTAGTTCAAAGTTTAAAAAAATTAAAAGTTTGGTACTACAAAACAATATCCTTTGTTTAAAGTTTGTTGTTGACGATAAAAGATTTGAAAGTATAACAATACTTCGGCCATTTGCAATCGGTATATATTACAAAAGGCATAACACAACGTTTCGGGTATTGGAATCTGTGCTCTTAGTTAGGTGCAGGAGATATCAATAAGTATAAAAATAGAGTAGTCTGTGTTGGTGTAATGTGTGATTGTGGCTATCGTACTTGTGACTTATGCTCGGGATTTGCAGCCTGTTCAGTGTCAACGCCCATGTAGTTAGTTTTTTTTGCCTTTACGGACCATCTGAAGAGGCATTTACTGAGGGTCTCCAGCACTCTTAACACCACCACACTCTTGATATGACAAATGCCTATTGGGGGGAAACTCTATTTTTCAAGTAATAATATAACTTTGAAAACAATAAATATTTTTCGGCCTATCATTTAAGTAAATATAAATAATCTTGTATATTTTGATTGTTTTTACCATAGTTTGTAGTGCCGATTTAGGTAAAAATCATATATTGTCCACTTATTAAGTACTATTTAGTAATATTTTCTCAATTGCAAGAATAACGAAATAACCACATACATTCCCGCTTTCAATATCCAGTAATGTTTTGGCATGACTACGACATAATAGCTCGATGATACAGTTTAGTTTTTTTTTTTTTATAGAGATTAAAATAGAGGATAGGCGTTTTTAGTATTCGTAGTATATCGGTTTAGACTAAATGTTCAAAATAATGTCGTTACCTTCTAAATTATCATGTTAATTAACCATAGTCAGTCGGATTACGATTGTAACCCGATTACAATGGCCTATGCAACCATTCTGGGTCTATAATATCAGTCTAGTACACTATCTCGTAAATTATTTAGCAACTATTTCTCGCTTTTAATGTAATCAAAATAAGTTATTTTTTATATTATCTTCACCGTAATACTCTTTTGAAAAATCTGAACAAAATTATTAGAAACTGTTAATAATAAATAAATAGAGAATTGATTTAAACTATCAAGTGAATATGTAACTCTGAAAAATCATGAGAAAGGTGTACGTTAATGGTGAACAAGAAAAATTTCACTCTATACAAGTTCAGATACATTTCCCATAGGTTAAATTCAATAAAGGTCCACTAATACCAATAGAAGTACTGCCTATAGATTCTTTTACATATTTTTTAAATTTTTAATAGTTTCTACTCTAAATAATCATTCACTTTACAAACAAATACATATGGCACATCGAAAGACCATGAAACGTACACAAATTGTTTACCTTTTCTTAAAACCTTGTTTTGTCTGTTATGCCTATTTAATACAAAATAGGTATATTAAACTTAGAATGGATTGAACAAACTTGCTGGGGACAAAGGCAAGTGAGAAACGAAGACAAACAAAAGTCTAATCGGTATAAGTAGGAGACAAAAGCCAGTTTGGCTACTGCTATGTAATCCAGGAAAAAAAGCCTTTACAAGTAAAATATACGAGTAATACACGTTTCGTTTAAGATTTAAAATTTCCCTGTTAGAAACAATGGTTTTGAACATGCGCTGCAACAGACACAAATGTGCTCATTAGTCACCACAGTTCTGAAAATCCCTGGTTTTTATTTCAATTGGTTAACAAATTAAATGTGATAAAAAAATAATTTTTTATCGTAAAAGTGACTCCTGATCACTAGAACCAAGCTTTTAGGAGTAATTGCTTTGGAATTTGATGTAATATTATCAGAAATTTGTCGTATTAACTTTTAAAACGAAGGTGTGACATTTCTGATTTTGGGAGGTGTTCTGGAGAAGAGTACATTGGTTGAACAAGTTATTCATGTTAATTCTATGTTTTGTAGTGAGCAATTATCAATGAAGAACATGAACCTTTTCACAGATACAACTGATAAATATTTATTTAATTAGCTTTTGGTACATTATTTGGGATGAAACAAAGTTATAGAAACGCCTTACAGTGGTAAGAATTCTGGCGGTAAGAATATATATGAAAATGTGCGGGAAGTCAGAATGCGCCAGAATTCTTACCACTGTAAGGCGTTTCTATAACTTTTTTTCATCCCAAATAATGTACCAAAAGCTAATTAAATAAATAAATAAATAAATAAATATATATATATATATATATGTCTTAAACGTATCGTGCTAGCACTGAAGACGTACTTAATAACGAATTCTTGCACGTTTTAAGGATAAATAAGCATTATTCACTGTCAGTCCAGGATCTGCATCCGCAACAATTGTTGACGCTCGAAATACATTTTCCTGGAGCAGGGAAGTTAATTAGTTAATTTAGACAGGGCCGGTCTCGTTGCACCAATTAAATCTGGTACAGCACTCAAATTAACGGGTATGTCTTTTGAAATATCTAATCAGTCGGTTTCTTAATTTACACCTATATGCCAAAACCCACGAATAAATATTTTTAAACCAACAAAATATGCCTAATAACAAAATAATAAAGTATATAATTATATAGTTTATTATTTTGTTTATAATTTATTACTTTGAAAACACAAAAAGCTAAAAATTTTTATTTATAAGATGGTTAGGAAATTATACAAGTAGATTACAACTAGTTATGCCACGATTAATCTTCAATACTTAATACAAATGTCTTTAAATGTCTATAAGTGTCTATAAATATCCCGTGCACAAAAAAATACAAAAAGCCATTGGTTCTGAACTAGAATACAAGATTTTAATTATTGTAAATACTTCCGTAATTCCAAAAGTTAAAATATAAATAGCATTTTTCCTTTGTTAGCACAAAACCAGAGATCCAAATTATTGTTCATAAACCAATTAGTTGAAATATATACAACTTTTAAGCTGAAGCAATTTTATGAATTAAACAGGATTTTGCTGTAAAATTGAAACCCTCATTACTACCCTGTTTTAATGCTGTAAAAATGGCATGCAGGTGAGAAAACCTATTATAAAACTAGATGACTGTAAGTGAACATTAAAACTCTTGTTACGAGTAAAACGTATAATTGGGCGTCTTAATTCTTTCATATACGACAATACCATCCTTGTGGAAATTGAATTTACGTTTGAAAGCTCTCTCTCTCGTGGGAATGGTGGACTGGTTACCTGATAGCGAGACCCAGGCAGCCATGACACATTGGCTCTTCGATTAATTCATTGTCATACTAGAAAACCGAGTTCATTCCAGTTTCCTTTGTACAGTGTTGTACAAAACGTTACCCAGCAACTCAGTGTTGGAATGTTTTAATCCATTGTTTGGCCAGGGTATTAAAACACTAATTTTGTATCCTAACTTTTGGGTCACTATAGGTCTGAAGTAAGAATAGTCGAATCTGCGAATATATTCATCGTGAGTATTAGCTGTTGATAGCTTAATTGTCCTTTATAAGATCCTGTTGCAGGCAAGTCGCTTATGGGAACTGGCATAATAAGGGCAAGACACCAGTTTCTCTAACAAAACAGATCCAGGTCAACAAGGTCGTCATCCTGAGATCAAACACGAAAATTGAAACGCTCTCAAAAAATATAAAGGTAAGTTTTAGTGATTTGAGAACATTTCCAACCTGGTTTCATGCAGTATCTAACAGAGACAATGATCTGAAACTGTTAGGTTTGATCTGATGAGCAAAATGAGATTATATATTTGCAGAGAAATATTAACCTTTTTCTATATCCTGTCTCACTTCTCCAGTACATGTATTCTGCACAACCCAAAAACAAACGAAGTTTCGTTAAAGTATGTCACAAAGGATTCCTGCATGAGTATATTAAACGTAGACTATGTACGGCCAATATTAGGGATTCACTTGGACTGTAGAACGGCATAGACTGATCATATAAAATTTAACTAAACCTTAAGCATAATGATCATGTTGTCCTAAAGCTCTGAAATCTCTAGTGAGTTGTAAAACTTACAATTGACAGAAACTTTTCAAACACACGTAGAGAAATAAAGATTCAGTTTTTCCTAGAGCCTATTCTGTATAGGAAAATGTATTATTATGTTTTTAAGGCTGTACTATTAGTACAAAAAAAGTAAACAAAAATCTTACATCTAATTTAACTTTAGCCTATACGCTATTTTTACAGATATTTCCCCCAAAATATAGGGAATTAAAATACAGGGTGCTATTATAAATATTTACCACTAATAGCGTTTTTTTTTAAGGTAAACATACTTAATACTATAGTATGTATCAGATTCACATGGAAATTAACAATTGGAAATCGTTAATAGTATATAAAATGTTTAATCAAGTCATAACTGTATTTATGTTTACAATTTACAATTAACTAAATTAAAGTTTGCAAAAACTTCACCAATTTGTAGTTCAAAATTCAAATTTTTAATAAGATACATATTACTAATTGAATACACTGAACTAAATGCGTTAAGCCAAAAATCCGTTCCCACGTAAAATGTATTAGCAGGAACGTTAACCTCCTCAGAATAAATGTGTCATTTAATGCAATTGTAGTCATGTATACTATAACGTAGAATGCTTTATGGAGTTTCCCTAAAAACTAGACCGGTAAAAGTAACATCTGATTTTAGATGATTGGCGTGTTGAACACTCATGAATGATAAATTCCTAAACCATAACAGTAGTGTATAACTGAATATAATTCTAAGGTTTATAGTCTAAGATAAATGTGGTAGTAACAATAGCTTCTATTGGACTTTGGTTAAACTGAGAGGATCAGCACATGTGTAGTAGAACACGTCGTTACATCAGTGTATGCTTAAGGCCACGTGTATCTGCAGTCGCCTAAAGGGCCATCCATGTACCGTAAGTATCACTCAGATACATGTTATACGATATTTACCTATATAAGATAACCTAACCTACACGCAGCTAAACAATCGAAATTAGACCGATTAATGTGAATATAGTTAGTATAGTGTATGGTTTAATTTATTGTATGGTTTTCATGTTACTCAATATCTCACAGTGAGCGATGAAATATTATTTTATAAAACCAATATTTAGGATTTGTACAAAGGCAAAGTGAATTTTATTCTTCAAAACACGCTTAGGTAATTTTGTTTAATTCGTACAATTACACTTACATTAGATATGTGTATTAATTATAAATAAACAGTATAAATTACGAAAAAAACAAAAACATTATTTTGTGTTTCCCATAAAATATTCCCTAATATAATCGTGTTGTGTTGTATTGTACCCGGAAAGTTGATGCTCCTGCCACCTATCAGTTTCCACGAGAACTGCATCGAGAATCAACCTTTAAACGAATCTTGTTTCCTTAATAAGTTAGTTCCGAGGGAAATTTCCAGCAACTGCATAGGTAAATTCAGAATCAATACTCTGAATCAGATTACCCTCATAACAATACTAGTACTAAAAATTATTGTTTGGTATTATTTACATAATTAAAATGTCAACTAAAAAACGTTATTTTAAACTGTAACAATGTAAATATATGTCCTAGTATGTCTTGTTAATTGTAATTAACGCTCGACATGGAATAGTAAACAGGTATTGAAGCAATTTTTTACTTTCTTCGAATTAAAGAAACTACAGATATTTCGATCATCCATTAAAGAAGAATTGTTGCTTTAATAAAAAAAAACATATCAATTTTTAATTAATTCAGTGTTATAAATCCTTCATGTTTGCATTGGAACAATATTCAAGGATTCATCAACAATATTCAAGGATTCATCAAAACTATAAAATATTATTTATAATTACTATTTAGTAAAAAAAATATTATCGAGATATCTGAAAATCGTTCTTAAATAAATGTGATACTCTTTAAGTGGATGAGCAAGGCCTTTCTGCAGCACATCTAATTGCATAAGTAAAACAGCAATCGTCTTTATTTACAAAATTAAAACAAGTTTTTTTATGCTGTATCTTTTATAGTAAAGCTATATATAATGCAGTACTTAAAGAATCATGTTTGTTTAGTCTTATAATAGTTTGACCACATCTTCATAAAGTCCATCCAGAACCCGCGTTTATTTGATTATTTTCTTCAAGAATACTGATTTCGTAACAGATTTTAAACCTGATCTAGGTAACATGGTACCCAAAAATTTATATTTTATATGTTTTTGTTTTATAACATAAAATTAATCAGAATATTTTCCTGAATTCAGTGATACCAAACACTTGTTAGTACAAAATATATATTTCGTGTAAATATTAATTAATTACTAAACCCTTACACACATTTTTGGACCGCAGCGCTGCGAAATCGTGTGCTGCAAACAGCTTGGTAGAAACACACTTGTTATATTACTGTTGGTGAATTATTTTGTACTATTTTGTTTCTACAGTTGGTAGCATTGTATTGCTTGTATTTTTGTCTAAACAATAACATACCTACCAACCAGTGTATCTGTTATTGTTGTTGTTTATTCAACTTTGAAATGAAACTAATAAGTTATTTATGGTGTTTAGTGTGTTTTGAGTGTAGTGCTTGTGAAAATGCCTAGAATAAAAGCTTTTGGTAAAAAGAAGTTTTCTGGAAACATTCACACCAGGCATAAAAATTATCAAAATAGGCCTAACCTAGAAACCTTGGAAACAGTTAGTAACCCAGCAACAAGTCCTACAAATGAGAGAAGCTCATCTTCAAAAAAAACTGAAGTATATAGGAATGATGGGTAAGAATAGTGATTATCTTGCTGAAGAATTTGAAGGAGGTAACATAATCGTTGATCTCAAAATTCTTTCAGATCAAATTTGTTGCAATGTTATTTGTAGAAAGTGTAATGCGATAGGTAGCATGAAGCTTTTTGAGGATACAACTAAACGTCAGGGAATAGTTTCAAACTTGGTGCTGTCTTGCTCAGAATGCTCAACAAAGACATCATTTGTGTCTTCTCAAAGAACTGAGACCATGCATTTTAAAAACAACCTAAGATTTGTTTACGGCCTTAGGAGTATTGGCAAAGGTCACGATGCCGCCGAGACATTTTGTTCTGTAATGAACCTGCCGCCTCCACCTTCTAGGTTTGGCAAGTATAATAAAAAAGAGTACTAACTGCAGTAGAAAAAGTAAGCAAAACATCAATGTCAAATGGAAAAAGGGAAGCAATAAATGACAATGACGGAAGCAGTGATATCACGGTTACGATGAATGGGACATGGCAGAAGCGAGGTCATACATCATTACATGGAGTAGTAACTGCCACTAGCCTAGACATAGCCAGAGTGCTGGATGTTGAATGCCTCAGTAAGTAATGTCCTTCATGTAAAATAAATAGCAAAAAAGACCACCCTAACTGCCTAATCAACTATGAAGGTTCTAGCGGAGGAATGGTAGTAGCAGGTGCCCTAAAAATATTTGAGAGATCACAAGAACCTTCTGTGCCAGTCCGATATGTTAACTTTTTGGGAGACGGAGACTGCAAATCTTATGATGCTGTGTGACAACTAAAGCCTTATGGTGGGGAAGTTACTGTAAATAAATTAGAGTGCATCAACCACGTTGAGAAGCGGATGGGAACACGACTTAGGGAACTACGTAAAGTTTATAATAACAAACTCATTCCGGATGGTAAACGCCTCTCTGGGAAAGGAAGGTTGACGGACGCTGTGATAAACAACCTACAGGAGTACTATGGAAAGGCAATTAGATCCAGTACAACTCTTGAAGAAATGAAGCAGGCATGTTGGGCAACTTACTACCACAAGATATCAACAGACGCCGATCCATCACACACGGTTTGTGTCCAGTTGGTGGTGACTCTTGGTGTAGGTATAATCGGGCTGCACCTCATGGTCTACCTTGCCCTGAACACACAAATTCTATTCCTCCAGAAGTGATGAAAGTAATTAAACCTATATATGAAGACCTGTGTAGCCCTAATCTTTTGAAAAGATGCATGCACGGTAACACACAAAATTGCAATGAGGCGTTTAACAACATCATCTGGACCTGGCTTCCAAAAAATAATTTTTGTTAATGCAACTACCTTGAAGATTGGTGTTTTGGACAGTGTAATTTCGTTCAATGAAGGTGTATTAGCCAAAGTACAAGTGTTAGAGGAACTTTGTGGAAGAGCAGGGGGAAATTGTGTTGTAGGCCTAAAAAACAGCGATGAGAAGCGTGTGCGCCTAGCTGAGAAAGCATATTTGGACATTCAAAAAAAGGCTAAAAAGGCTAAAAAGACTGCTAAAAGAAGGCTTGAACATACAGAAGAGGAAGATGGACCAAGTTATGTAGCAGGGTTATTTTAGGTATTATTTTGAAAGCTTTTTATATATATTAGTAGTAGCCGTTTTAGGTTTTTGCGATTTCCCGAAAACTGATATTTTTTGTCTTTCGGTACACTTTGTAGCCATATTTATGAACCGATTTCAATGAAATTTTTACCAGTTGTCTTATGTACATATACAAACAGTATAATGAAGAAAAAATCTCCATAGTAACACTGTTTTTGATTTATGCATTTTTTTATATTTTAAATTTAGGTTTTAAATTTTACAATATTTATTTTGGTGTCAAGTGCTTATTTATAGCCATAAAATAATTCTGGTTCATTATATTGTAGACACTAGTGTCAACTAATAGGGGTAATTTTTCTGAGTTGATATAACAACTTTAAAAAAAGTTATGTGTACCTAAAAACAGCAAATTTAACATGGACAAGATAGGGAGTACCGTGTTACGATTTCGCAGCGCTGCGGTCCAAAAATGTGTGTAAGGGTTTAGTAATTAATTAATATTTACACGAAATATATTTTGTACTAACAAGTGTTTGGTATCACTGAATTCAGGAAAATATTCTGATTAATTTTATGTTATAAAACAAAAAAATATAAAATATAAATTTCTGGGTACCATGTTACCTAGATAAGGTTTAAAATCTGTTACGAAATCAGTATTCTTGAAGAAAATAATCAAATAAACGCGGGTTCTGGATGGACTTTATGAAGATGTGGTCAAACTATTATAAGACTAAACAAACATGATTCTTTAAGTACTGCATTATATATAGCTTTACTATAAAAGATACAGCATAAAAAAACTTGTTTTAATTTTGTAAATAAAGACGATTGCTGTTTTACTTATGCAATTAGATGTGCTGCAGAAAGGCCTTGCTCATCCACTTAAAGAGTATCACATTTATTTAAGAACGATTTTCAGATATCTGGATTATATTTTTTTACTAAATAGTAATTATAAAATAATATTTATAGTTTTGATGAAAATTCGATATGTTTTTTTTTATTAAAGCAACAATTCTTCTTTAATGGATGATCGAAATATCAGTAGTTTCTTTAATTATATATATACAGGGTGATTCATGAAGTTCTCCCCCACTTCTACAGCACATTTTACTAGTAAAAATAATGAAAAAATGTTATATAAACATAGGTCCGAAAACGCTTCGTTAGCGAGTTACAGCTAGCGAAAGATTTCGCCTGAATTCCTGGGTAAAGAGTAAAATAAAGCCATACTGAACTTTTGGAAAGGTTAATTAAGTAAAAAATATCGTGGATTCTTATGTATTTTTACCTGATAAAGCTAATAAAATAGGTTTCAGAACTCTACCTGTAGTAGTTTTTGAGGGATTCAGGGTTAAATGCAAAAAATTCGGGCACGAAACAATGTTTTTTTTAAGTTTGATGTACAATAACTTTGTTAAATTGGTAATAAATACATAAAATCAACAAACATTAATTGTAGAGAATTTAATTCTGAGAAAATTGATATAATCAAAGTCTAAAATAAAACAGAAATAAGTACCAAAAAATCGATTTTATTCAGTATAATACATTACTAGTTTTAAGCAAAATTAATCAGATTGGGCCAACCGTACGCACCTTTTTATAATAGATGTTCGAAAATGAGGCCATCATTATCAATACATTTTGCAGCACGTTTTTGTATTCTTAATTTTTCAGGACTTCCCTGTATCTGCACAGCCGAATCCATAATACGGGCAATTCATTCATCACGAGAATTCACTTTTGTCTTGTATACAATGTCTTTCATCCATCCCCAGATGCAATAATCGAATGGAGATAGATCTGGTGATCTTGGTGGCCAAGGGCGAGGCCCTCCACGACCAATCCAGTGTCCAGGAAATTGATGATTTAAGTAAGAAGAAACGGCACGTGAAAAGTGGGGAGGTGCTCCGTCATGCTGGAAGTACAAATTTTGTCTGAGATGTAAAGGAACATTCTCTAACAGCTGCGGCAACTCTTTTCTCAGAGTTAAATTCTCTACAATTAATGTTAGTTGATTTTATGTATTTATTACCAATTTAACAAAGTTATTGTACATCAAACTTAAAAAAACATTGTTTCGTGCCCGAATTTTTTGCATTTAACCCTAAATCCCTCAAAAACTACTACAGGTAGAGTTCTGAAACCTATTTTATTAGCTTTATCAGGTAAAAATACATAAGAATCCACGATATTTCTTACTTAATTAACCTTTCCAAAAGTTCAGTATGGCTTTATTTTACTCTTTAACCAGGAATTCAGGCGAAATCTTTCGCTAGCTGTAACTCGCTAACGAAGCGTTTTCGGACCTATGTTTATATAACATTTTTTCATTATTTTTACTAGTACAATGTGCTGTAGAAGTGGGGGGAGAACTTCATGAATCACCCTGTATATATATATATATATATATATATATATATATATATATATATATATATATATATATATATATATGCATGTGTGTGTTTTATATAAATTTTTATTTCTAGTTTTTTTAAGATTGTTGTTAACACATCGTATATTATCGGCTGTATCTGCCAAGATTCTTCTTTTTTCTGCATTTAAGATAAAAAGAACACATGTACTTATCCTTGCAAAGTCTGCATTTACATTTTGATTTTTAGGCTTATAATATATTAGGGTATATAATTAAATTTCATGTTTACACAATGTGCCGTGAAGAACAGAGATAATTAAGTTTACAGGATTCCGTGTTAGTAAACTGTTGACGTACTTTTAAATTGGCCTTGTCGCCTTTATCCGATATGTTTTATTGTGAGTAAAGTTATTAAGCTCCATAAACACAAGACTTTTTGGTCTTAAATATGTATATTTATTTTGGTTTCTATCTTATAGTTAGCTTTTAAATATTAATTGTTTACAATGTATATCGCGAAGAATAACTACGTTTCCGTGTGCAAAAAACACACAAAGATATGGAGTTGTCGACTAATTACAATCGGGATGACAATACTGATAGTGTTAGATTGCTTCATCATACCTTTGAAATCGTAATCCGGCCATAATAGGCCACTGAGCTTTCACATTTCAGGGATAAGGACGTCGTCGGGCATATGGCCTTTAAAAAAGATAAGTAATGCGATCAAGGATGAGATTATGGAAAAATAATGTTACATATTAAAATATTAGTATGATTTATAATGGATTTATATTGCCTTTTTTACTTCAATTAACTTAATTCATGTATATGGTAATCTTTGTTGGTACAAAGACTTATTAAATTATATTTGTTTTCCTTCTTCATATTCTTATTAATACGTCGTTTTAGCTACCTACGTACGTACTTAGTTTTTGCCAAATGCGTAATTAGCTTTCTTAATGAAGCAACATATAATATTAAAACAGAAAATGTGTCTTGTTTGTGTTAATAATGTTTTAAACATTAAGAGGATTGTGAAAAATTGTTTGGATTAATTTTATGTAATTATTAAAATTGGTGATAATTAAATCGTGATAGTCATAACTACGCCCTATGTGCAACTAACAATATAAATGGCAGTGGAGACCAATTATAAATTTTCCAGAATTGTTGAAACTACTAAGTAGTCAACAATATGTAGTTAGTTGTATAAAATCACACACATTTTGTCTCTCTCACAAATAACCTGTGTGTTTTTAATCCTATTTAAAATGTCTTCATATCCCAACAAGGAAAAGTGGTACCTAATGAACCAACGACAAGTATTGACCGTTAAATGAAGATATTGTTTTGATGATAAATTGATGAATGGTAACTCGATATTTTGTTTTCTTTCATAATCTACAGAACTTTATAGTAGGTCAGGTACTTGTTTATTAAAATTGCAATATTATATAGAAATTGCCATGCAAAACTTAAATATAGGGTAAAGGATCTAGGTTTAATCAAATGAAAAGATATAGACTGCTTAAAGAGTTTAACGGAATTTGAGTAGTTATGTAGGCCCATGAAAAGTTTAATATGAAATAAATATTGTTTTTAAGAATATATTTTTGTTAAAATGTAAATATTTATTATGTTACAACAGTTTTATGGAATTTAGTGCTGTTGTAACATAATAAATATTTACATTTTAACAAAAATATATTCTTAAAAACATTATTTATTTTGTATTAAAATTTTAATGAGCCTACATAAATACTAAATATATATATATATATATATATATATATATATATTTATTTATTTATACACACATATATATATATATATATATTATATTTATATAAAATTATATATATATAGTACAGGTTACAAACAAATAAAATCATACATTAAAAAAAAGCGAAGAATTGAAAACACTAAACATTTTAGGAAATCGATAGGGATATGTGTGCTGTTAGGTGCAGAGTACTAATAAATCTGCCAGAACACAACAGCCGACATGGCACATGTTTCCACTATTTACCAGTTGTGTACACATGCAGTTTCGTGATAATACAAGATCACACACTTTACTTTTCTTTTGTTTGCAGTTTTTGAAATAGGCTTACAAAACGTTATGTTCGAGTTACAACTTGTAATCATAAATTTATTAAACATGATTATAATACACTTATTTTTTGTTCACAGTGAGTTATTGGCGATGTAGTGCAGTCATTGGAGCATTATTGCTCCGAATTTTTTTACTATGAACCGAATTGCATACAATTTTGGAATTAGGTTCGTCTTACCCTTAACTTCAAAAGTAAAAATGATTTGAACTCTGCAACTACCCTGGGGGTGGTTGCCACCCCTTCTCGGGGGTGAATTTTTTTTTTCAAAATAATCTCGGATATCGATAGAAGGTCTAATTTTAAGCAAAAACTCATCTATAACGTTTTTAGAAAAATCCAATACTTTTCAAATTATTGGCAATTGAATATTCGCAATTTTTTCACGTTTTTCATCGGTGTTTTGCAAATATCTCCAAAAATAAACGTTTTATCGAAAGTTTTATATAAAACAAAATTCAGGGTAAACAATGAACAATTTGGTTTTTTATAAAGTATTCTAAGTGCAATATTAAGCTAGATATTAAAGATTTTTAAAGATATTAAACCGTTTTTTTATTTTGTCTGAAATGTAATCGATGTGGTCAATGCCATCTAGCGGCGAGCAGATGCATTTTAGGCATTCTAATAAAAAAGGGTTTTGTAGTGCTTAAATAAGCTTTAAAATGAGCACTATTAAAAATCTTTTGCACTTAAAATAAGTGAGCTGTATTTCAAATAAGAGGAGCATCTAATGTTTTTCTTCTAATGGTGCCATTTTCACCAAAATTAAAATTAATCGTATTCCGCCTAGAATTCACTTTATTATGAAGAGTTTGGTAGATTGTATCAGTTTGGCTGCTTCAGGACACATATTATTTTTTTAAAGTCACGATTAAAGAAAAAAAGAAATTTCAAATTTAAAAAACACCACCTTTTTCATAATTCTCAAAAATGACGACAGATACGTATAAAAGTGTAGGGATGAAAAATTTAGGTATTTTTCTGACATACAATTTGGTTTTTTTCTGTCAAACAAAAATTGACGGAGATATGATTGTTTAAAGAGCGCGTGGCAGCGCAATCACAGCCTCTCTTAAGCCCTTTAACCCTTCACCGTTTTAGAAAAAGGTTTTTTACTATATATTGCAATGAAGGATGCTGTAGCTCTCTTAATTACATTTACAATGGTTTTTTTATAAATTGTAATAGCATAAAAATTGAAGGGGTTATGGTCCAAAAACTTATCATATTTTTTCTACTTAGTAACTGAAAATTTCGGAGTGTGAATATTTGGAGCAATGTGAAAGTACGCAGTATATTAGAGACCAAAAACTATTGTAATGTGTATATATATATATACATATATTTTGGAAACGTAGGCATGAATACATACCAACGTTCTTATATGTATATGTATATATATATATATATATATATATATATATATATATATATATATATATATATATAACACATTTGAGTGAAGGGGCCAACGAAAAAGCCAGGTGATCAGCTGTGCGTGCTCCGTTTATTCGTTATAATGTGACCAGTATATTTCCGTCTGCAAAGGAATGAGTACGTGTATAATATAATATTTTAACTAGACACCCAATTTCAATACATTTGGTTTAGTAAAAAAATGTAAGTAGATAAAAAACTGTTTTTTAAATAATATCTTTTTAAAATTGTGCCATAAAGTTATATTATCCAAAAATATAATGAAAATATATTTTACTAGTATTGACGTTCGTACTATTCAAAGAGCACGATAGCAGCACTTAATCCAGTCTGCATATTATATCAGGTAATTTTATAAAATTGAATTTATATTGTAAATAAGGTAAATTGATTAATTATTTATTGCCTAGCCTGGTCGGCTTTTAAGCTTATTCTCGTATTAATGTAATTATTTTTTTTCAGATATTAAGGTGAGAAATCGATAAAATTGTCACCAAACTTAATCGATGGTAAAATTAACTGATAGATTATGTATAGTGCAATTTTTAATTCAACACATTTTTTAGAGCTATTTGGTACATAAATACATATTAGTAATTACTTCTGCCCTACATAAAATATATTTTAAACAGTGGAACTCGTTTCTACCAAGTTTTTAATATACTATAATTCATACAATTTAATTAAGAAAATTAAAATTGACCTTACTTCACAGGGTGAAGAGGGTTTAAAAGCATATTCAAAAGAATACTTGTGGAAGCGATTTTTTTCCAATAGCTTTTCACTAATTGCGTATCTGTATTGGTAAGTTTATTTTTATCAAGGGGTAGTTTTCAAGGGTTGAAAGGGGGTTAGAAATTTGATAATTATTATAGAGAATATAAAATATTACTTACTCTATACTTACATCTTTTTATGTCATACCAAAGTATCTTTTTGTGATTTTTTCAATTTAGGGTTTGTTTGCAATAGTTGTAAGATTTTCAAGGGGTTGAATATGATTTTAATGAGGTAATTGTATTAGAAAACACTTTATAATTTCACCACTTACTATTAGACATGTTTTCTAGCGATAAAATGGCTCAATGTCAATTTTTCCATTAAGGGGTTGTTTACACCCCTTAAAAATAATAGGAGGAGTTCAGATCATTTTCACTTTTGAAGTTAAGGGTAAGATGAGCCTAATTCCAAAATTTCATGCAAATCGGTTCACAGTAAAAATATTCGGAGGTAAGACCGTATTTTTCGATACAATGACTGCACTAATGGATTATACAAAAAAAGAAATGTGAAACAGAATTTTACTCATTTGCCATCGTTATATGTCATATGAGAATATGACGCTACATTTCAATGATTAGGATCCACACTCTTAAACAAGCGTCAGAAACATTTAAAATGTGACGCCTTCAATACATGACTGGTGTAAAATATTTTCAGATTTTCTTTATCTAAAGAAAAATTTAAATCCTCGAATCGAAGTGTTATACGGCTTTTGAACATATAAAGATGCCAAATTTACGAATTTTAGTATTATTTCAATACGTGTATATTTGATAAATTCAAAAAAGCTAATTTCCTGTGTTCAAGCAGAGAATTTTCTATTGTTAAAATACAAATTGAAGCTTAATAAAAGAAAAGATGTAAGTAGTAAAATTTGCCTGTAAAAGAATGCACTCTATGGTTGTAATAACGGAAGGTGTGTAATGAACGTTCAGTGGAACACTATAATAAAACTTTGAATTTATATCGAACAATATCTATTAATGTATCATTTTGGCACATTAACAAGTTAAAAGATCTTACGAGCTGCAAGAAGTCACTACCATTTTGTCTGATGAATTCAACTAACATAGATGCAGTGATTAAAGAATCAGACAAATCAATACTGGCAATAATCTTTGGAGTAGTCTTTTAATTTCGTCTTCGACTAACAGAGTTCATGATGTCAATATATGGTTTCGCTTGTATAGGATGGGTAGAGTTTACATGGTTTTGTCATTAATTATATCCTCGAATATTCTGTTTAAAATTTTTTGTTCATGTATGGAATACTGGCTGGTGAAACTGTGAAAGTCATATACAATGTGCTACAAGATACATTATTGTGTGGCTTTTATTTTCAAATAGATTCTCGTAATCATACTCGAATTCCAGAAAGTCGGTTGATATGTGTTTGATGGCGATTAAAAATGCTATTAGGATAAAGTGTTCGATATGTTTGCTCACTAAACTTTCACTTGTTTTTTGGCTGCTGTGATCGTGATTGCTTCTTTCTGCTCCCTCATCAGCCTGACAATTATTCCCGAAACTTTATCAAGGTTTTAATGGTAATGTGGATCTATTCAGAAATGTATTAAAACGTTATAAAGATTTAATGGTTATTGTTGGTTAGTTTTCAACCTTAAGCTATTCAAAAGGTATTATTTAGTAAACATTATTTAAACTTCTGAATAAAAACATTTTGAAATTATTAGTCCTTTCAAATTGTAATTGACGTGAAAACATATCGTACGTGCAACACTAATAGGGGTTAGTAAAAATGTTTTCAGTTAATCAAATACTAAAGGTGATTTTTTTCATCATGAAGGCTCTTTTAATACAATATATGCCCGCTACATACGGTACTTGTGGTCATCTTCTCCTCCTGCTTCCGAGAATCCTCATTGAATTATTGCTAAGCAGCTTAAATGTGGGCCCCACACACGACTGCACATACGAGTAACTATGCTGTAAGCCCCTTATTTTGATTCAAGAGGGTTCTGCACAATGTAATACACCATAATAAAACAGCGTTGCTTTACTTAAAGCGAAATAAAAATATAAGTCGGTCTAGCATTGTTACGTATTCAATTGCGTCAAAATCTCAGTATGACGTGGACCAGTTCCACAAGTATTGTAGCAGAGTAGTTATGAGTTAGTAGCAAATAGTAGATCAACTTCATACTACAATTGAAACGCCTAATGCTGTGAGAAAGGAAAACCTAAGCGTTGTTTGTAACTATTTGTAAGTATATGTTGTGTAAGTATTTTCGAATTAAAACGATCTAATGTATATTGTAATCAAATGAAAACAATTAGACTATTTTTAAAACAAATATATTTGTTCAGTATGTATTTCTTACGTGAACAATTAGTTAAACCGATAAAATATATGTAAAAATAGCTGTCTGTTAGAACAATGTTGTCTTTAGCTTGAAACAAAACCAGCGTCGGTTTTTCACAATAGAATGACAGTACTGTTTCTAAAAGTTGTGTAAGGTTTTCTAAGATTTGAGCTCTAATATTGGGACATGAAAATTAGGTATTATATGCAGGGAAATATAAACAATTTTAAACGGGGCTTACGAACATTTTGACGTGCGAAAAAAAACGCAATTAGGAATTGTAAAAAAATATACCACCAGGTGAATATTAATACGATATAAAGCTTGGAGCCCCTTTCACTTCCAAACTTACATCGGGATTTACTTTTAAAATTGTAGTAGATTGAGCTTCTACAAGTTTTTTGCTACGGTTTTGTATATTGTACTATTATAAAGCTGCACAGTTGTATTCTAAATTAACACTTTAAACTTTTTGTAACATAATGATCGCAAATGTCCGAAATCATATTATCCTTTCTATCCATCCATCGCTAATAGCAAACTAGATTAAACCACAATTTATAAGTGGTAAACCTCAAAGAAAATAATAACAAATAAAACTGTAGACCCGAATCAAAAACATAACGTTATTATTTAAAATATTCTTGGAAGGTGAAACAGGTAAAATAAAAGAAAACATTGAAGCTCTTAGAGGTATTATTGTATTTTAAATGGTGCTATGTACTTGTATTTCCACTGTACTCCAGCAGAAATATAACTTTCACAACTTAATGTAAAATATATACTTTGCATAGCGCCATTTATAAAATATGCGCCGACAGCAAAGCAATGATTTACAATACATCTGTTCCATATAACTTTAGATTGTTAAAGGTAAATATTACAGTGAAAAAGCATAAAGGACGACTAAGAATTTAAGGTGAAATTTGTAATGAATATTTTTGTTTTCTGTAATTTTTAAATTATTAGGGGAGTTAAAAGTGCTATGTGTATATAAATTGTCGAGAAAATTATGATTCTAATTTATTTCATATAATGTGTCTCGAATCGATTCAGGGAGAATAGATTACAATAGAATAGTGAGCTAAACTGTTTTCATACAAAATTATTCACTAAAAACGGTGAAAAAATGCATTAATTGTTTATTAGCTTTTACATTAATCCATAGGACTAATGGATTATTCAAGTTTTTAAAATATTACCTGTAATAAAAAAAATCCAAGGTTTTTAAGGCGAAAACTTCGATTAAAAAGAAACGTATGTCACCATATTGAAAGAAGGTGTGAATATAAGCAGAATGTTTCTTTACATGTTTACCTTAAGAATAAACTTTGTGATATTTTGTATGCTACATGATAATTTTCCAAAATAAATCTTCATGCACTCGTAGTAAAAAATTTACAAAATGTCAACGTTATCTTGTCTCAAAATGTTAAATACAAATATAAGGCACTATGCGTATAAATTTGCCCCAGTTTTGCGTTTGAGAATTCTTCTGAATAATATTATTTCTAATAGTACAAAAGTTTGACATAATTTGACTACGTTTTACATTTAATGAAATTAAAATAAAGAAGTAAATCTGTTTGTAAATTAAGTCAAAATTCAACAAAATATACTAGGCATTAAATGTGCCGTTTACCACTACGTGTAACCCAATGATGGATGTTCATATTGATATTTGAATGTGATAAGTAAAATTCGGGTAATTTATCTTATATATATATATATATATATATATATATATATATATATATATATATAATTCGTGCTTCTTAGGTTTGATATATATATATATATATATATATTCATACAAATCTATATTTTGTTTCTTATCACTGTTTTTAAGGCAATTACTCATTATCATCGAACATCGTATCAAAGTTGATTACACATGATTTTTTAATGCTTTTTTAGTTTTATGTTTCAACAGTTTTAGTTACAACTATTTTGTTAAAATAATAAATTGAGACCTTTCATTGTCGTTTTTTTATTCGATATTCTTTAGGATGCGAATGATTAATAATCCACCTTCCATTGGTATATCGTTGATTGGTGCTGTAGTATTTAAGATACGTTTAAATGCAACTATATAAAAACTGAATTTATATGAAAACAATGTATTGACTGATTTAATAAAAAAACTATAGTATCGGAACATAAATTACTGCATACTTATTCTTTATTTATTACCCCTAAGGAAATAAAATATCCACGATCCACTCTTCAATTACCAACCAAACAATGGTATTGATACGTAGAAACAAAATTAAATCATTTACCTGCCATCTGTCGGGTTCAGTCGCAACTACGTCGGAAGCGCGGCTATACACAGACCACGAGCGCTTCTGTCACTTTCCGACTTGGCATAATATTCTTGTAGTTGTCGCAAATTATTAGTTTTAATATTACTCAGTAAGGTGTGCCTTACTGAGTAATAAACTTCTAGAACACACATTTTTATTACGACGATTGAATGCTTTCTTTTTATCAATTTGCCTTCATTAGTCCTTCCAAGCATATACCATTTTGTACAAATGGTTTAGTTAATAATAACCTTCTATAACACAGGTAGTATAATTCTCTATAAATTAATATACAGTATTTCTTGGGTTATTATACAAACGTAATAATGTTTAGGATGAAATCTTAATATTTCTCATTGTCAGTAAATATGTTTCTGACAAAGTCGTAATTTTGATTTATAAATAATAATTTTCACCATCCGAAATGAAATAACGAAACGCAATGAATGTTAAATGAAATAAATTATTAGCTGATATGGTATATGTAAAGAGGTAAGCTTATGTAACATTATAACGTGACACTCATATTCCATGAGAGTCAAAGAGGTTTTAACCTCCAACTTTGTAATAAATGTAGTGAGACATATAGTTACGCCTGCGTTTAACATGTACAAAATGGTTACAGATGACATGTCAATGTACAATTTTCCGTTTCCATACCTTACAATATTGTACTTCTTATCCCATGTAAATAATCAGTTTTGTTCGTAAGTATCTTTGTCTTTAAAGTACGTTGTAAACGGTTGCGGTTGGAGACTAATTCAATAATTCAAGTAATATGAGTAGAATTTAGCGTCACTTAAAAAAAATTGGATATTAGGACAGCATTCAACTACAAAAAGTACGAGAGCACACTTAAAAGAATTCAACTCTAGTTTAATTGATTAAAAAAAGAAAGTATAATTAGATATTTCACAATTTTGTAATTTTATTTGTATTTTGTAGTTGTTTTGTAAATACATACCAAATAACAACAATATAATAACATTCAACTCTAAGTTATAAGTAATATTTAGACACGCGTCCATCAGTTTATAGGTTTTCTAAAAGCCTCAAACACAATGTAATCAACTATTGTTTCCATCGCACTTAAAAATATACAAACTAATATTTTCTTCCTTGTATTTTTGCAACCTTGAATATTCATTGAGGACGCCTTAATATAAACGTTATAATCACTTTCGAATTGCATTAAATTGAGTAAATACAACATAACTACAGTCATTACAAAAAATATTTACGTAATAAATATTCGTTCTCGTACACTACATGAATAGTTAAATGGTAGTTACGTGGTCTAAAAACCTTGACCCAACTTAGTTTTTAATTACCAGTTACCAACCAGACCTGGCCGAACTAAGTACTTATTTTCAGATGAATTAACACTCTAACGTTTAGAGTTCCATGTAGGTTCAGCAAAATACTCGACATTCTTTAAAGTCGCCATAGCTTTAAACTCCGTTTGTTTTAATTTGGTATATCCACTACATAAAACTGTTAAAAGTAGTTCTCATACAGAATAATACTATTTATTTTCCGTTTGAACTAATTGTTATTATTTAATATCTGGAAACCTGAAATGATGAGATGCCAGAGTATTGCGATTTCTAGGAGTACTTGAATGTAAGGAATACTTGTGTAAAAGCTGTAAACCTGTGTTATAGTCGACTGACAGTTTAAGTATTTTTATTAATTGGAGAATATTTAACTAGTTACTACACCTAGTTAACTAGAGTTACTAAGTGAGTACTTTATACTCCCTAAGAGTAACTTTACAGGCATATCTGCTCATGTAGCAAATAATTATTTTTATAATATTATTGCACTGTCTGTTTTCTAATCAATGATGGTATTCATGGGGCAGAACACACTGCATTATTACATCAAACCTGTTATCTTACCTAATGTCACGTATAGTCTACTGAAATAATTTATTCTTAGATACCTCAGTTACTTTAAATATGAAATATATTCAGCATTTTAACATTTGAACTTAACATCTTGACAACCCAGAAAAGTGGCAATTTCAAATCCTCGCCAACTTAAAAATCTAAATAAACTTATTACTATCCGAAATCAAACCACTTAGTCACATAAATATTTCCTGTTATAAGCATACATGATAGGAAAAATAATCTCTAATTAACTTAACCCCGCGGTCATCTTAAAATCATTGATTAAATGTTGTAAACATGACATATTGTCATGACAATTTTACCACCTGCTAAAGATGTACACGATGGTTTTAAGTGAACACTTAAAACACTTAATTTTAAAAAGTCTACTAAATCCTATGGTCATCTTACTCCGAAGAAAGCCGTACTGGTGAACATAGAATCTAGATAAATAAAATATCCTTGTCAACATAAGAACCCTGTAAAGTTAAACCTAGTTCCTTAAGTTAGGGCCTACAAGTTACAATTGTAGAACTTACTGTATCACTTAGTGAACTTGATTCCCCCAAAATTTAACTGAGCTCCCGGGACTGGTACAGCACAACTCTCAATTTAACTTGTTCTAGTAGAAATCTTAACCTCGGGGATGAATGAAATTCCTGGTCAACTGTCAATTTAACTCTGGCCATCTCCTAACAGTTCATAACTCACATACTGGTAGGGAAGAAAGAGTTTATGAAAGTTTAATAGCATAGACTCCAGTGACTCGTAAGTCAGGTATTTTGTATATATATATATATATATATATATATATATATATATATATATATATATATATCTGTAGTAGAGAAGAGTTTCAGCAAACAACGTGTGAATTGATGAGTGGCTTGTACAAGCGTGTGTTTTTAAAGAATTTGAATTCACTGCTTTATATTGATCATATGAAACTAATAATATATTTTTTGTGGTGAAAGCGATGTTTAAATTATATAAACTTTTATAAAGGGTCTGTTAAATTAACTATTCGTAAACAAAAAAGAGATTTTCAAAGGATTTACGTGTTTGTAAATGTAGTGAATTTTGAGTCAGTATTGAATAATACAAATATAAGTCCAACATATTAATTGAATTACTAAAATATAAGCATTAAACGATTCAACCATGAAATTAGATAATTATGATAAAGATCGAAAGAATACCTATAGTGGTTTTTATATGTCTACTGAACATAAATGCTGAGTTGCGAAATCTATTTAATTTGATTCTATTACTAAAAGTTATTTATTACTTACTGTTGTACTTATAATATTTGATATTGGATGCACTTAGTTAGGTATTTAATATTTAAGTATTTGACACAAACACTGCCGTTCAGTGCTGCTATCTCGTGGGGAAACGCGGAACTCAGGAGGACAACAATCATGATTTCATGAGGTAAAAATAAAATTATTTAGAAAATATATTAACTGAATAATTTTAATATAGTTTCAATATGCCTAAAAGAAAGTAAAATCTAAATTGAAATCGACTACTGTGGTAAATGCACGTTGCAGTTTATAAGTAGTGAGGTTATGTTAAGGAGCAGCTGGTCTCTGGCGGGAAGTTGCTGAAAACTAGCCCTTGAAACTTTCAGCCACCACTGCTAGAGCGCAGCACCAATCGTAAAGCATTGTTGCCATAAGGCAGGCGGTCAATATGCACCACGTGCTGTTTCTCCAGCAAATAATAGACTAGTCATCACCCCATTGTTCTACATTTCTTATGCACTTAAAATATAAAAGCGTCTAAATTAATTTAGTGAACAGTACTCTCGTCTCTTGTATTATACAGTTATGCTTTAGTAGTTCCAAACAAAGAAATACCTCCCATCGTCTATTTTGCCTCGAAAGCCATGTGCAAAGGATTCAATATTTTAAATTATAATACTCAAATATTGTTGAAACTGAATTGTACACTTTTATCTTATAACTATTGTAATACAATATTTTTCAACAAACCTGTTTGTGGATTACTTACCGATGACAATTTCTGTAAACTTTAATTGGTGTTTTTGAAACAACACATCATAAACTGACAACACTGTTTCCATAGAATAAGAATTTTTTCAGTTTACTTCTTTGTGAGTAACAGTATTTGAAATGTATTTATTCCTTGAAATGTAATATCGTATTTGTTCTGTTACTACCTCAATCAAAGGATATTTGAAATTACGTTGAAATAGCACATTGAATGTTGACAAATTCCCATGTTGACTATACAGTGTTGGTTGTAAAACCAAACGTTTTTTAACGATCATCCTACTATGAGAACTGAACTATAATTTATACCGTATAATCATTTGGTTTTATTTTTCTTGGACAAAACAATCAGTTGTTTATACGATATGTGTATATTGCGAAATATCCACAAAATTATTTGCATATACATGGTGGTGTGTTGCCACCAAAAATTATTGTTCATTTCCCGTTTACTCGTTTCCATTTTCAAAAAAGACATTAACCAGGAATCTATAAACGTCTTTGACTTTCTCAGTGGCAAGCAATATGTTTTACAGTTAGTTTCTGAAGTAAGTTGGCTTCCATTTCAACTACGGTTCAACTGTCAGATATTTCATGGCCATATAAGACCGAAAGAAAAAGTATAGATCTGTGATCTGGCTATCGCAACCTTTTCAAAATATTCTTAGCTTAAACTTTTCATAGAAATATTAAGTGAAAAATTAAGTCTTACCAGTCGTTTATGTTAAACAAACGATGATAAGGAAAAAATGTCTAAGCTAAGGAACAACCTGCACGTTTGTTACAATTCCTCATCAAGTAATAGCTCTGGCAAGTTGGATTGTACTATAACAGCAAACAGAAATGAAGGACTGATTATATCATATAGAAATACACATATTTAATTATTAATAAAATAATTTACATATTTGGAGAATTTAAAAAAGACATTACTGATTAGTGAAAAATATAGGTAGTGCTTTTAAAATATAGTAAGAAATGATAATATGATTGTTATGATTGTACATTCCTCTTATACATATACATCTAAAGATATATAGACTTATTATTTTACAGATGTTTTTTATCCTTTATATTGCACATTTTAAAAGGCTTTTTGTCTAAATGTTTGGCATTTTAATGCATATTTTAATATTGTTTAATAAATTTGTATATTATTAATTTGCATCACTATTTTACAGAGGTAAAAAATTACTATTATAATTCATACTTTGATATTACTAACTAAAACTTAGGTTTAAAAAAATAAAGTGCTTTACACGTTTTAATGCATTTTACTTGAAAATTGGAATTAGATTTGCCATTAATGACATAGGACATACAGTAAATGTTGTAAATTACGGTATAATAGTAAACAAGAGACCATTACATTAGTAAGCGTACTTTAGGTACTTCCCGCACCTCAATTTTGAAAACGCTGGAAAAGTATCCTTAAGTTTTTATCTGAGTACACTTTGCATTCAGAAATGAAGCGATCGATCGTTGAAGTGATTTTATCACTATGTATTATGTATTAATACCGAATCCATGCCATGTCAGAACTAGTCTGAAAACTACTTGGTTATAGAGTAGTAGCCAACCTCAATTCATACTCAGATCACGGAATAATTTAGCCGTCCATTACGATGAGTAGACATTTTAGATTTGCTTCCCACGGCCGGCACTTACTTTTCCCTATGTTCATAACACAATTGGCAGTGGAACCGGACTGCATTTCGCTTAAGTACATGAAGCGAACGTCTATTGAAGCCATTTTACCATTACTTATTACGTATTAATATCTTCTGTAGTGTCGCTCACTTGGCAGGAGTAGTGTAGTACTTAATTTAAGAAGTTAGAACGAGCTAAATTATATAGAATGTGTTGAATACACATTGTTACGTAAAAAAACATGAACAGAAAGATTACAGTCGTAGATTCTTAAAACTACGCTTAATGTGATAAGCGTAGGATATCCAATTAGTATCCATATACGAGCTACTTAACTTAGCAGACGTTATTCACAATGTATTCTTGATGTAAAATATACTTGTCAATTAAATGATGGTTACTTGTGTGCGGGTGGAGCAAGTAAGGAAAGAAAGATTTTATGATCCTGCTGGTGAGCCCGTTGAAGTCAGAGCCGCCGTAACAGACACAACATCCCAGGCCAAAAGCTGGATGGTCAGTCATGGCCGCGAACCCATGTATGACTAACTAATTATCCCTTAGTCTCCTAAGTTTATTGTAATTCCGAACTCACCGGCCACTTTGGGTTTGGCCAAATCAAATTGAAGGTTTACGCCGTCTGGTGACCATTAGATTAGTAGTCATGCAGGTATCTTCCCAATGCGCTCATAAAGCTGGTAAAAAAGATCTGAACAATATATATATATATATATATATATATATATATATATATTATGAGTGTTATATATTCTATAATGATGATAAAATAAAGAATTGTTTGCAAAGATTATTCTTAGTGGTAAAAGAAGTTAATGGTAATTGCGTGTATTATTTGTTGAACAGGTTAAGTCTTTCTCTTAAGCATATTTGAGATATTCTGTATAGATTTAGGTCATCTGGTGCCATTTGTTTTTGGCGGAGAAGAAGATTTAACTCTGCCCACTTAAAATATTTGATAATCATATTCGTATAATCGCTACACTCTAAGATTTTATGCTTTTATGGGTTTTGAGGTACCATTATATTGGTGTGGATGTTACGTAATACGATTGAGACTATGATGTAAGGAGACAAGAATGTGCTCATACGCTGCAAATCTGTTTCGAATAATATGGATTATAAAAAATGACCTATACCGTGAAACATAAAGGCTACAACAATATTCTCATACACTTAATATTGATGCTGAACAATCCATGCCATTAATGTAAATAAACAATTATTTATTTCAACTCCAAATATACTGTTTACCTAATTGTGTAGTATTTATTTTAGAAGTATCATTCTATTATTACTAAACATATACAGCTAAATTAATACCGAAGTGAATAAAAGTTTCAAACGGTTTTAAGAAAAATGTGTTTATAAAACTATCTATAACGTTGAAATAATATTAATTTTATTGATCCTAATAAAATAATCTATGGCAGTCTGCATTTTTTACATTTTAATTTAGGCCTACTTGTACAAATTGAGTTATTAAATTTTAAAATATAAATAACTAAGAATGTTTTGTGTTGTTGTGATAAATATCTTTCATAATATATCTTTGTAAAGACACGTGAATGTTTAATATTTTATATATTATACGTTTATATTACAGTAAAATATAAATTAAAGCCTGTAGCCTTTGTATTTATTTACTACTTTATTTTACTAAGAGGCAATACTTTATATACTCACTTTAAACTCAACTTGTGCAATAAATATTGTAAAACTCCTTATTTGATAGTGTACAGAAGCATTTTTAATTCTTAGATCTGCAGTGTAAAATATTTTACCTGCAAAATCCTATGTTTAGCGTACTCTTTTTGAAGGATCAACTTTTTTGAATTAAACACTAAATTGTTATTTGGAGGAAATTGTTTAACTCTACAATGGCGTAAGTAACGGAGGGCTTTTTTGTATTTGCATAAATACAGCTCATTTACATTTAAAACGTATCCAACTCTTATTGTTTTTTTTATTATTTTGTAACGTGATATAACTGTTATTAATACAAAATACTTTGAATTGTGTCAGTACTTGGTAGATATTTTGTATTGCACGAGTTTAATAATCCTAACAATCATGGATCTGACACGCACCTGTTTTGACAGATCATATAGTACATAAGTCAACATTATACCCACTATTTATGTACCACTTCAAACAAAAAGAATTGGTGATTTCAACATTGAAATTTGTCCTCCTGTTTTGGCAACAGTAATGTCATAGTGATATCATACCATTTGCCAGAACGATCGTCTTCATCTAGCTATTTTGAAGCCGGCGGTCTGGCTGTTTTGGTCTTTAGAATTAGCCTTAAAAAATATTTATTTCGCAAGATAGTATTAATTACACAAACGAATTTATTTTGGATCTTTTTACTGATTAATATGTAGTGCATTCTAAATCGAGACTATTGTGCATCGCAGTGAAAGTGTTTGAGATCTAAAATATTACTGATATATTATGGGTACGGTTTATTATTTTACTTTATACATTGTTATAGTTTAGCTCTCGTTTCAATAATGTACCAAAATGATGTTGATAGGTTAAGAAACTTGTTGACCTGTTAAACAACCAAGACCTTGATAGTGACACCTAGTGACACCTTCATGCTTTCTTGAACCCCAAACTAATCCAATATTTCAGTAAAGGTTGAAATTAGTATTAATGTTTTATAACATTATTATAATCAGTGAAGTATTCTTTAATCAAAATGTAAATAAGAGGAACCTTTTGATATTTCTCAAACTTTTGCTCTCACCACTTTACGAACATGGACCTATCTTTTCCACATTATTTATTATTTTTCAGTGCACAAAACTCACTAAATTTTGGTTTATTTAGGAAGAAAATTATATTTTTGCTATTTTTTGAAAATAATCGTTCCATAGTATAAAGTTATTTACGTCCCACCATTTTTCAATAATAAAAAAGTAAGAAATTGGTTTAATTTTTTTTGTATTATTTTAGTCTATATAGTTCTCTTGATTATGGTATTATTTTGAAACATTTAATGTTAGAATTATAACCTTTTCTTAAACTGTTTAAATAATCGTACTCATAGTAATTAATTTAGGCTTGTAATATTTTTGTCTTTTTAATATATTTAATTTTTCTTCAAGTGAACATGGATAACATTATATATTTCCAGAAATTATGTAAAATGAAGAAACGATTTCTTTTCTTAGCATGTATTATTTATTGTTAAATAACACTTTACCAGGTAGAGTACTACTACTTAAAAATGAAATAAAATTTAAAAAATAATGGTTAAAAATGTTGAAATATTTATGCATAATTTGTTATAACATTCATACTCCTTGTTACCTTGAACAAATAATATATTAAATATGTAGGTATGTAGTATCCTACATTTATTTCGTAGTCAAATTTTAAAGTAGCAGTTCCAGGGTAAATGTTATGGATATTTATAAGGCTATTTATAATTTTAAATGATAAATTAATTTTGTTAATAATTATTGTATTTGTGTCAAATAGGTTCTGATTTAGTTTAAATAAATCTATTTCATCTTGAAATTTGACTTGTATTTCCAAAAACTAGCTTGAATTAATTGTATCGATAAATCTTGATTATTCGGGAGACTGAAAATATATACTCGTATACTTGAAATTTGACTTGTATTTCCAAAAACAAGCTTGAATTAATTGTATCGATAAATCTTGATTATTCGGGAGACTGAAAATATATACTCGTATACTTGAAATTTGACTTGTATTTCCAAAAACAAGCTTGAATTAATTGTATCGATAAATCTTGATTATTCGGGAGACTGAAAATATATACTCGTATACTCGAAATTCGGTGTGATATCACATTATATGCGTCGGTTACCATTAATTATAAAATTAGTGAGTTTTTAATACAAGGCAACACGATAAAACATTAATTTTATCGTCTTATGACTAATGTAAATTCAATAACCCATGCGGACAGGTTTATTCAGTATTCCTGACTTTTTATAACGGGAAAGTTTACAACCTAGTCTCGTCTTGTGGCTGTGATCTAAATCTCTTTCTGTCAGTGCACCGTTCCTTTGACAGCACTTGGATTGTTATAACATTAGCAACTTTACAAACTGCTCTTGTCCTATGTTTGGGATCTAAATATGTCTATCGGTGTACTGTTGCTTTACGAGGGCCTACAGTTTTATAATAGGAGTTTTTACAAACTGCTCTTGTCCTATGTTTGGGAATAAATAAATATGTCTATCGGTGTACTGTTGCTTTACGAGGGCCTACAGTTTTATAATAGGAGTTTTTGAAAACTGGTCTTGTCCTATGGTTATGATCTAAATCTGTCTAATAGTCTACTGTAGCTTTGCAAGGACCTACACTGTTATAACAGGAACCTTTACAAACTGGTCTTGTCTTAGGGGTATAGCCAAAAACCGTATTTTATGGTGTACCGATATTTTTACAGGGCCTGGACTGTTATAACAGGAACCTTAACAAACAGGTCTTGTCCTGTAGTTTTGACCTAAGTATGTCTGTGTCAGTGCACATTTCAAGAATCACATTGTTATAACAGTAGCCTTAACAACCCGGTCTTGTCCTGTGGATGTTACGTAAAGTTTTGACTGTACTTGCATTGTTACAAAAAGACCCTTTACAATGTTCTGTAGCTGTAAAACATATATCTCCTCAGTTGTATTGTAGCTTTATTATAGTGAAATATTTTACAACCTGGACTTGTACTGTGGCTGTATAAAAATATGTCTATGTTAGTGTAATGCACTTTTGTCAAAACTAGCATTGTTGAAGCGGGGATTCTACATCATGAACTTGTCCTATGGTTGGGATCTATACCTGTATCTATTGGCGTATTGTTGCTTTTTCAAGACTTGTATGTGGTTTTAAAATTTGAATTTTTCCAGTGTCTGCGATCTAAATCTGTCTCTGTAGGTGCATTGTTGTTTTGCCAAGATATGCATTGTTTCTCTTTTAACCTAGTTTCTTTAGAGCACTGATTACACCAGCAATCTAACTTATGCTTTGTAATATATAAATATATCCTAATATAATAGACTTTGTACGTTTTATACCTTAACTTGCAAGTAAGAATACGTAAATTATTATAACTTACAAACTATGACTGTCTCTGTTGGTGAATTGTTACTTTTTGTAGACTTACATTGTTATAACTGTAACCTTTATAACCTAGATTTGTCCTGTGGCTGTGATCTAAATCCGTTTACCTTTGCGTATTTTTGATTCTTCAAGACTTGTTATAGCGGGTGCGTTAAAACTTGTAATTGTACTGTGGCGGTTATGTAAATTTGTCTCTGTTGGTGTATTGTTGCTTTTTCAAGTATTGTGGTTTTATAGCAGGAGCCTTTACAAACTGGTCCTGTACTGTTGCTGTTATATACATTTGTGTTGTTGAATTTTTGCATTGTTAAGACTTGTATTGTTAAAGCGGAAGCCTTTACAACCTGGACCAGTCCTGTGGCTGTGATCTAAATCTGTCTCTGTCGGTTTACTGTTGCTTTGTCAGAACTTGCATTGTTACTACTGTAACCTAGTTTCTATAGAGCAATGGTTACACCAGCAATTCGGCTTGTACTTGGTAACATACAACATATACCCTAATAAAGCAGACTTTTTAAGTAAGACTATGTAAATTATCATAACTTTCAAAAAATATAGAGCTAGAACTGCTGCAGTTTCTGTTGTTATTAAATTTTGCGTAGGTGAAAAACCTGTTATATTACTTGGTATTGTATTGTATTTCGTATTGACCAAAACATTTTGTAACTTCTTATATAAATACTAGTTTGGTCCTCGTTAAGCGGGGTAGATATATTTGTTACTCTCTGGGAAACGAATTGATTGTGGGTTCCATAGGTCGTTTCTGTCCCACAGTCTGGGGTAAAAGTTTTAGTTACATGTTAGATTTAGCAAACCATAGCGTTGATCGGAAAGGTGACGATTGTTATAATGGAAGGTATGTGTTCTGTTCTTTATTATATGAAACATGGGATAACTGATGTTTTGTTTATGCTACAAATCCAACATACCGCTTATTGAAACGACTTTAGTGAGGAAAAAAAGCTATGGCTCTTTGTGTGGGAAATGTTACAAAATTAGGGGATGTGGATATTTACTCTCCTTCATAAGTAAAATCATCCTCAGACTTCTCAAATTGGCTTTCAAAGAGCAAATAATTTTAGTCTAGTATCTGAAAGAAAGTTAAGAAGACCAAGGTCTTTGAAGATCCCAACTGTGCCTTTCTCTTACTGTACATTTATATCTCGGATGTGTCGTACTTTAGAAGTTGTGTTAGAACAAAAAGCAATAATACGTTTATGATTTTTGATCAGATGAATACACATTCTTTCAAATCCTTAGAGATCATGAAAATAATGTGCTATTAGCCTTCCCCTTGATTTCATTTCAGTATTTTCTTAGAAATTTGACATGATGATAACTTCATGGATATAATGCTTTTTTTGAATTCCAGATAGTGATAGTATCTAACGGCAGAAACATGCTACAATGGCTGCATATCGTCAATACAAATGTTATGAGCCACAAATATGTTCAAAATTTGCCAAATTTGAGAGATTATTGTACTGCGAACGTAGTTAGAGGAAACTATTTTGATAACTCTGTGTCAAAACTCTGAGACAAGTATCATCGTGTTCTTGACATGCGCGTTCATGTCACACACAGTTTAGCTGCGTCAAGAAGGACCTTAAATCTTCGAGAATTAATACTGATGTTCTTCGAGGAGCCATTTCAACTTCAGTCGATAGAATACCTTCACGATGAAGCTGTCAGGGAATAGGCAGGGCAAGTGATCTGTTCCCTTTCTTAAATGCGAGGGATTTGACCAATACCAGCACGGTTCAATTTTGTTTATCCGGATTAATTAGGGACATGCGTAATCCTAATATACGAAAATCCGGATTACTTTGGATACAGTAAAATCATAAGGCTACTGATAATAAGGATGTTTTATGTACAATAGTAAAAGACTTATTAAACATCCAAATTAGTATTTCGTTTTAGAGACATTCATTAAAGGGGAAAACAAATACAAAGAAATATTGTTAACTGTTGCGTAAAACACTCAACTCTTTTGTTTAACTTTGGTACACTGATTCCGGGAAGTACGGTCTCGCAAGAACTTGAAGGTCATCCACCTCCGTGGATGAAGTGTCAGACTGTCGTTAAAAATAAACCATCAACCATAGATGCGCTATGGCCTTAGAATACGTTATGAATTATCCCGGTTTTTTATTATCAGAGTCGTTTTCACTGTGTAAATTACCGTCGAAGAACCAGTTGCTGGTACCAGTTCTACAGTGTTCGTGACACCTATCATATTGTTACTACAAATATAAAAGCTCTCACAGGCTTAATGAAATATTGAAAATTCATTATTATATATTTAACGGTAAACATTTAATAATAAAAAAAACTAATTACACTTGAAATTAAAGGAACATAGTTAATTCTTTAAGGAATTTGACACCCTCTCCCTGTAACCAATTCAAATAACCTGGTGACCCGAATAAATGATGTACGAATAAACTAGGTTTTACTGTATTGTTTGTATGAACGACCGGTATACTCGTATTCTCCCTCCTCTCATTTTTGCCGAATCAAACGCTGTATCCATTTATATATCTACCTATAAAATATACGTTTCATACATCATATTTCAACCGTAAATTTAAGTTTTGGGTTGAATCTTAAAGTCTTGATTTAAATAGACATGAATATTGAATGTCATCAAAAATATAGAAACCACTCAAGTAAAAATTCTGCACTTAGCAGCAATTTTGTAATCTGAAGTTTAATATAACATTTAATATAGCATTTGCAATAATTAGCTTTTTCTGTTTATGGTTTGAAAAATTGATCTTTTAATTGTTGAAGAATAAACCAGCTATTAAATATGATTAAATATAGCACAAATAATTTAAGTGACCCAAGATTGATATGAATGTTATTCTTACCGTAGATTTGTTACGACTTTATATATATATATATATATACATACAAATAACATTTGAATCATTCAGTAGCAGTATATCTAAGTTCTACAATTAATTTTAAACAGTGTTACTATACAAATAACGTAAATATATTTTATTATATCTTCTCTCCATTAAATTGGATATCATATATTTTTCATATTTAAATAAATGATATAATTTAATACTATCATTTTAGAAGTAGGGCGACTCGATAATAACTCACCGAGCTTGATTATTGGAGATGGCATGGTGACTGAGAATGTCCCTAATATAACCTAGCGGAGAGCTCTTTCTGCTTACTCCTACCCTTTATATTCACGGGGTTTTTATTTCGTATGATTATATTTATTTTTAAATTGTTAAAATGTTTGTGATTGTGTATGGTGTTAACACATTTTTCAAACGTTTTTCTGTCCTATAATTGTGATTAGCTGCAATATTAGTTAAGAAATGATCGTAATCTAGAGAAAAGTAAAATAATACAAGGAACAAGTACTAAACTAGATATTAAACCTATTTTATTACTCAATATTTGTTAAAATATTACTAAAATCATATGATTCGTTTCTGTTTAGTCCAAGTATTACTTTGAAAGTGCAGTTAGTAATCAAATATTTCCCCCTACAAATTACATGCCTAAATGAGTCAGGAGGTTTAAGTTTTCCTCAGGGATGTGGAAATTTGTTCAAAACATTCGAAAACCGTTAAAAATTGACATTTTAAAAATGTCTGAACAATATCATACTAATGAAATAACCCTTCCCTCTAGATATAGCCTTTATGTTTTTTTTTTTTATTTTGTTATACAACTGGTAGTATAGTTGACTTCATAACCTTGCTAAAATAGCATAATAACCGGATTGGGGGAGGGGTCACTCAAAATCGTTAAATGTAAAGAGCCAATAAGTGGTACCTCGTTTGAAAGGTCTAGATAAAAGGAGAAGCTTTCTATCTCAAACCAGTAAAAAATTGCAACTCATTGACATTATTTAAGCATGTATGGATCCTGCACAAACTTCAATGGACAAATATAGAAAAATTTAAACTCAAAACGCCCATCTAGGAAACAGAAGTGAACCATTTCCCCACCAAATGGGCTTTATAGGAGCGGTTTAAAATGTTTAAATGTAAAGTTACAGTAGTAATAGTAATTACAACTACGTTAAGCAATAAAACGAAATTATTTTTTCAAAACTGTGTTTTTTATAAGAAATGTCAAACTGCTGTTTCACGATAGTTTGACAATGCCCAAGCCTGTTGTAGAAACTTGAAACAGCACGCTGTATGGATTCACATAAAATGTTTCAATTTCCGCTAATACTCTGTCCCTAAGGTCATTAATGCACTGGAGTTTCGTTTTATATACGTAGTTTTTAATGTGACCCCACACAAAGTATGCAAGTGAATATAGATCTGGCGATCTTGGTGGCCACTCGATACTTCCTCTTCTGGCTTTCCAGCGATTTGGAAAATATCGTTTAAATTTTCGAGGACACGCAGGTCATAGTGTGGAGGTTCTCCATTTTGCTGGATCCAAACTTCATTACAGTTGTTGGTTGCTGCTTGTATAGGTGTCACTTATTGGCTCTTTACATTTAACGATTTTGAAATACCTCTTCCCCAATCCCATTTTTGAGAAATGGCCAACAGTGAGTAAAAAGGTTCACTTCTATTTCCTATAAAGGTGTCCTGAATTCCATCCCTCCATCTTTATCTAAAACAAACTAAAGAGCGTGTCCATACTTTTAACTCAAAGTATGTTTTTGTAATAAAACATGTATCCTATTATATTTATAAAAAGTTTTATTTACCCACGACTTTGCATGCAATTTCCTATTGAATAACAGGTACGTCAAGGCGTATCTTTTATAATGGCATAAGACACTCTCCTAAAATTGATTTATTGTCACTGGAAGATATTCAAATCTCCTGATAAAATTCAGAATAACTGAAAGTAAACTTTAAATAACAATGCTTTAAGGCTCTGAAGTCGGAGAGTGAAACAATTGTTGAGAGTGCTAATGAAATACGCATATTTCTCTGCAAAATTCCATAGTATTTGATAAATAGTTCAAAAATTGTTAGTAACACATAATATATTTAAGACCAAAGTGAAGGAATAGTAAGTCAGTATTATTCTTAATGGAATCATACACTCGTATGATGTGGTATGATGGAGCACTATAATAGTTTTTAATCGGAAGTCGTGATGTTTATGGTACAAACTATTTCGATGTTCCATACTAAGACGATAAAAATAAAAGCAAAATTTCCACTAATTCTTATTTCAAGTTTAGAGTGAGAAAACAGATTTCTGATCTCGATCAATTATATTACACACGCACCATAATAGAGTTTTCCTTGTTTCAATGATCAAAAGTTTTACACACAGTCGGTCTAAGAAGTCTGCTTAAGTCAAGAAGCCATCGAAGTCTACCTAAGTCTACGAAGTCTACCAGCCATCGTAATCTACTTCCAGTTGAGGGTATTTTCGGTTCCGTAGAGGCGTTTGCATTGTTGCTTCATTTAAGAAAATATATTACGTTTGACTGAAAATTCTACTGTGGTAAATAAGTTAATACTTCCGGTCATTGTAATTTACTTCTTTGTCGGTCAAAAAATATTGGACCTTATCCAATGTTATAGTAGCGTTTACCGATCAATGGATTTAGTCTAAAAAATCTACTTCAGTGAATAAGTTACAACTTCCGATAGTTAGAATTTACTTCCGGCACCCTTAGTCGTGTTTACACTGTTAGTAAGATTAAAAAAATATATAAAAAGTAGGTGTAAGGCTCGAATTTGATTACAAAGCGACTACTTATGGCTATTATAATATGTTTCCGTTTAAATTTATTTTATGTACTCTTAGTCTGTCAAGGATAATAATACAGTTTCACCTTTATTGAGCGGCTGAATGTTTCATATATAATATAGTTTTTAAATGGGTTTGAACTCCATTAATAGCCTTATATTTGCAAATGATCCTTATTAAAATTAGTTAGCTTTATCAATGTATGCAATAAGAAATGTCTGTGTTACAAATTCGAGGAGTTGATTTATTTTTAGGAGTTGCAACTCTATTAAGACCAATACGGATGTTATATCTTTAGTAAAATGATTTAGTTTTCATACACATGAGCCATACGTGTGCTAAATTTAAACTTTCCGGGATATCAGGAATTTGTAAAATTAGTGATGAGTGTGTGAGGGATTTGCCTTTGATATATAGATAGTCTTAAAAATATAAATATATATAAATAAATATATATATATATATATATATATATATATATATATATACATACTTTTTATAAAAATTATGATAAGATATCTAGGAACATTTGAAGAGAATTATAAATAAGTAACATACTTTTGTTAGATAGCTTTTGAGGACAGTCTATATACAAAATTATAGCTTTAACAGTGACGGCCATGGAACCGTTAAAATGTCTTTTAAACAGTTTTCAGTAATTGTTTATCAAAAGAAACTAAATAAATTCTTGTACAATAGCGTATTTATATGAAATTTATTTTCAGGAATGCGGTTTATTAGATATTTTTTTAAAATATTAATAAATTAGATACATTTTGATCATAACTGAACTTTTTTCGAATTTTTATATTTTTTCCAATAATACGGACCACATTCCAATGAATATTTTCCTATATGTAGCAGTAAACAATTATACAACTATTTCAATTGCAAAAAGTACTGAGATAATACATAGTATATTATAACACGTTTTAGTTTATTGATATGTATATGTAAAAATTATTAATTAAAAGACGAATTAAAAACACGAGTAAAAGTTAATCAGAGCTAAGGCGGCCACAGTTTTCGTTCAAGTATATTAAATGTTCTTTTGAACTAAAATATATGTTTATGTACCGAAAAAACTTCTGATATATTTTTATATCGACAGTGGGATAACTTATTTAAGGTTGATAAAATTGCACTCTGAAATATTAACTTTAAAATATAGTAATTTAAACTTTTTAATATGAAAAGGCTATAAAATATACATATTAATTCAAAATATATAATTTACTCTTATGACTCTTTTGACATCTTAATAAAATTAATAATGTGCTTGTATTGTTCTGGGGATAAATGATCACGTGACAAATGGTTCAACTGACAGATTTAGCTCCTCTGCTTGCGTTAGAAGCCACCGCAGCGCTCCATGTTGAGCCAGGCTGGCAAATATCTCAAGTGTGTTTTTAATGCATTACGTATAGGAAAAGCCAAGGAAGCTCTATTTATTATTTGTGATGAATAAGTTTTAAATTTCACCTTCAAAGGCAATATTGTAAAATATTGTCAAATATAAAAGATGTGGGCGTGTGTGTGTGATTTTTTTTCAATTACATTCGTATCAAAGTATAAAATATTATCCATTATTTTATTTTATAACATTTTGTGGGTCATGAACTGGAGTTTCCCCCAAAGTATTTGAGGAAGAATATAATTTGTTCTCATGGCTAATCACACTCACATTTTATTATCCAGATAATCTTTCAAGATTTTCTCTAGGCTTGGTACTATTTATGTAAGGTATACAGTTTCCAAAATACTACTACGCTTTTAAGAAACACCTTCTCTTTAAGACATACGTTTCGAAGAAAAATGTTGTAATTGTATATTTTTTCTAAATGTAAACACACTTTTATTTCACTGTATTAGCATTAATAAACGATACCTAATTTGAAACAAGGAAGACATTCCGTGGGACGTTAACCTAAGCCATTTTACCTTTAACGAAAGATATCGACTCAAGACAATAAATACCATTTGTCTTTTAATATTGTGGTAATTTTTGATATTACATATATTCGTATACTATCCATATCTTATGACAAATTTATTGGTCAGGACGCAGTTGACACAAAGCACAATAGGCCATCAATGGCAAACTTTGGCCTGTATTATTCAACAACCAAACCTAACTAAGAACTATAGATCATCAGTATAACATGCTTGAATTTCATAAAACCGAAATTAATATAAATAGCAATCCGTATTCCATTAAATTCTGATATACTGAATGCTTAAAGTATTGAAATTATGAATAAAATAATGATTAGTGTATTGATGTTTTAAGTGCGAATAAGATGTAAGCCCTATTGGCAGGGGTTTTGTACAGATACCCTAAGTAACTATGCTCATTTAATTAAATATTTGTATAGTTTTAATGAATAAAAAGTACAGTTATGATAGACTACGTATTGAGAGAAAACCTACGTCAACAAAAACCCCTGAGGGAAGTCTTTTTACTACTATATTGGATATTTTCTAAAAATCCACAAACTGTTTAGAGAGTTTCTGGTTGATACCCAGAGCATTATCTAGTATGTAACTGTCTCAATGCATAGGTAGAATCATCAGTTAGTTTGGAGATAAAATATTCTCAAAAAATAAAAACCTTTTTAAGTGTTTTTATACATTATCAAATCCTATTAAGTCAACAAAATACTTTGAATATCACAAAAGTCTTTCGACTATCGTTAATTTTGAATTATAACTGTTTGATAAAATATGATAGCTGTGAAACTGGGCGTTATATTCCTCAGCATTATGTATTGAATCAGCAGATATTAAATTTAAATGTTCTAAGTATTCTAAGCAACTCATGATAAAGAGCCTCTATAAGTGTTGAGATGAAATGGAACGTCTTATTAGATGTGGGCGGTGCTGTTAGCATTAGTTAGAATGTAAATATTGAATAACATTTGTAGCTCAAGAACGAATACGTTGCTATGATCAAATAGAGTAGCGAAAAACTAACTCGACGACAGGAACAGGGGGTGTGACCGGAGAACCAACGAAATCACTACAACTGTTTCAAATACCGCTTCTTGCCAAGAAAGCCAAAACATGTACTCGCTAATTCTGACCCCATTAGCATATAAATATACTTTGTTTCGTAAAGGATCATTAATTTTACTTTGCATTGTTAGGGTTTAATTAAATCGTAACATTAAATCTTGTCGAGTGACAAAAGGCACTGGTTCAAGGTATCTTTATCTCTCTTTCTCCCTTCCCTCCACACCATTTGACTTGAACTCCTTATTGATCAAGGTATGTAATAAAAATTAAGTGGTTTATATTGAAATAAGGTGTTGGAATTTTCATATGAACTGTTAATGGTTTAATTAAATGTTCATAGTTGTTAAACGACCCATAAGACTTCTTGCGCCTTGTTTGCTAGCATTATATAATCATAGTAATATATAATTAGCAACATAATGGGTAAACTTATGAAGTTACCCACTGCTTACTAAAACGGTGTTTGCTATTGTTAATTCCATGTCACGTTCCATATTAGTACAACTACCTACACTATTACGTTAAATACACCGACAACTTGCAAGCTTTTAACAATACAACTGTAACCATCAATAAGTTTTTGAGTGTAAACGGTTTTATTTCATTTAAAATTAGTAAGTAATGCATATACTCATCTACATTTTATAATCGTAACGGAAGGATGTTGCGTTTGAATTTGTGGTTAATACATGAATCAATGAAAAAGTAAAAATTTTACTCGTAAATGGCTTTGATGTAAAATATGAATAAAAATGTATGAATCCTTTTTATTTCAGCACTGCTTAGGGCATAAATTCCGTAAGATGTTGCAAGTTCACATAATTCATACATACCTATTAAAAGTGTCTGAATGGTTTTAATACAATTCTCATATTCTTACTAGCCAAAATAGAGAAAAAAACTATTTAAAAATATTCGAAGGCCTGAATGGATACAATACGGCATTGTTGCCCTGAATTTCAGAGTGGTACACTTTGCCATTATATTAAATTATCCTAAAAGTTTTAAAATTTTGTTCTTTCGTGGTGTTCTGCAACTGTTACTTCTTATTTTACTATACCTGAAAGTATATTGTAACCGACTAAATATCAATTTATGGATACGCAAAACAAGCTCCATATCTCCGAAATGTTTCCGTTGTTTACGCTATTCTTGTAAATTTTAATAATTCGCATTTGATAATCAAGTGTTAGCTATTTTTGAAATCAATTAAAAGGAGTACATGCTTTTCCGTAACAATAAATTAATCTTGCATTCATCTGATATAATTAACTTTAGCGAATATCCCTTGCAAATACGGACCTGATAGCATATGTGCATGCAAATACAGAGATTGCAAGATCTGACTTGTACTCACATCCTGTGTACATAGTGCCATGAATATACGCAGTATAAGGCACGAACACCTACCTACTTTACATGCTCTGTAAAAACTACTTATACAGTTTGTATAACTACCCTAGTAGTATTAATCTATACTGCGCTTTCGTATGGTTACAGTTACATTTAGTAATACATATAACTGATATATAAAACCTTTTCCTTAATCTTTCTGTATTATACTATGCTCATGATTATTTCTGCATAGTTCTGTTTGTACGCTTATCCATCGAAAATAAACGAAATCTAAAAAAACCTCTTGTCAGATTGTATGCTATAGAAGATAGTAAATTGTTTGGTTTGAGCTGTCTAATGCAAATTCATCATAATAGATGCATACTTTTTTACATTATTACTGTTAATAAATAGGTAAATAGGAAACCTAAGGTCCAAAGTACATGTGTTTGACAGCTTAAATGGCATATTTTTTAACTGTAATGCTGAAATTTACTTGTAAAAAGGTTTGACATAAAGATTTAACTTCGGAATATTCTGTTCAGTTTATTACCAAACTGTACGCACAAGTAGGCATACAATCACTTTTTAACAAAAAAAGTTCAAGATGTGTTTTTTCTCTTAAAAAAGAAATTATACCTTAAATCACACAAATGTAAACTACTTCAAGTTCTTCAGTATATCTCATCTTTAAATGATTTGAAGGAAAATGTGACAACAAAATAATTTTTTTATACTAATGAGTAAAACAGCGATATGTCAAATCAAATTGTAAAAATTTAACACTTTAATACAAGGTTGAAATGATTAAGGAATCCAAATATTCTCCATGTATAAATTTTCGCACTAACCGCTATGAGAACATTGGTGTTACCTCTATAGAATTTAGGAGAGCCAAAAAAACCAAGTAGCTCATTTAGGACTTTCCATCTTATTTGTAATAGTTTTATTATTTTTAGAAAACTAGTTACATTCTTATGCTCTTTGAATTGTAGACGTAGAAAAGAATATTAATATTGGTAATATTTATTTATGTGCTTCATTATAAATTTCTTGTAATAGTCGTAATAAGTTAGAAATCTATTTAAATCATTATATCTGGTTCTTATCATAAACTGCAGTGCCTATCCAAAGGTAAATCGACAAACAGTATATCAAAGTGCCGGAGGGCTATTGGATGGTACCTTGATTGTTTTCAAAGCTGTAGGCCCGTCTGTAGTGGACATTTTAGCTTAAATAACACACGAAATATATTAATTCCATTGCTTCAAATAATAAATACAAATATTTGTGCCATCAATTGGATTTATAATCACGTATATGTACAGAAGCTATATGTTTAAACATTATAGGAACTAGTCAATTCCATGTATCCGTTTCATATAAATAACTGCTTACTATTTAAGTACATAAAATATATAAATTACCCAACATACGAATAGGTATGTTATCACTAATTATTTACTTGAATCCCATTCATAAAATGAAAACTTAAAAAGACTTTATTGAGTAAGTAAATTAAACGTTTATTTAACATCTGAGTTGTACAGGGATCCTATTGGTGTGAGTCAAATATGTTAAATATTTTTCTTTGGGATTGAGAATTTCTACACATTACTTGCAAAATATCAATACGAAATTTTACGATCTATTGAGAACTTTCAAGTAGCAAAAACCCTTAAAATCTGAAGTATTCTTATTCTATAAGCTTTATTAATAATTTTAAACTCAGTGAGACTATTTTGTGGTATAATTTTAGGCAATATTGTGAAAAGGAATTGTTTTCTCATCAGTCATATACATAGTTTCGTTAAGGTAACGTCCTATACAGGTTAACGTCGTATACAGGTACTGTAGTTCATTCGATGATGTTCAGAATGAAAATTATTAGCAGATGATTATTCATGTTTGTTGGGCCTTAGATAACTATCAGAACGATAGTGTGGTGTCACAACGATTTGGTATTATGTGATTATTTTAACCTAGGTTCTTATTACGTGTCTTCTTATGTTAGTATTATACTTGACGAAGAGATTATATTGCGGATTTCTGGATCTCTAAATCAATTGATATTGTTTTTGTATCATAGTTAATGTATATCCTGGAAAATGTGAGAAAAGCGTTGCTGACTTTAGAGTTCGTTTCTTTATTGGACTGACTTTAGTCTTATTTGCTTTCAAACGTATCTCTGCTAGTTTATAAATATAATTTTATCTTGAAATGGTTACTCTCTTTTACTGATAATGATATGGAGCTCACGTTTGGAATCCATCAATATTCGCTTTTTTAGTTATCAAAATTATATAATTAATACATAAGGGAGTGTGTGTAACTTTCTCTTTTAAAAATTAGTTGCTTATTTGGAAACTTGGTGACTACCGCCTTCGATCAAGGTGATATGTCCCTTAGAAGGTGTGTATTTGTTCTATTCAGTCATTCATGATTGATTTTTTTAATTCTATTTAGTTAACATTGCAATACATTTTTAGAAATAAAAATGAATTGTTTTTGTTTTTTCATATTGTGTTGTAAAAAGATTTAATTTTAAGCTAGTTTTATTATATTATATATTTTTTGATATTTTTTTGGTTGTGAATTGTGTACTTGAGTTACATGATGAAAGAGAATAAAGAAATTATTATTGGTATAATACATAAGTACATAAAACTCCTTTTGCTGTATGTTCTTGACTTGATTAGTCTAAAGATTTAAAATTTCATTATCTGGCTATTGTACTGTAAATGCATAATTTAAATGCTCTTTCTCTTTCAGTTTTGTTACACTTAACGTCAAGAAACGCTTCACAGTTGGCCCGAAAAAATTAAATCCTGGAAAAAAAACTATTTAAAACTGTAATGGCTAGATTTTGTTTTAGAGTAATCTCTAGATAAAAATATTAGGAATTTATAACTTGCCCTATGTGATCGAAGGTCAAGGATAATAAAGCTCTCTGGATCGTGAGGCGAAAATCCGACAATCGGCCGGACTGCAGCACTTTAATTTTAATAGTGCAGTAACAAGATTGCTTACGGATTCCCAGTCTTCAATTATTGAATTGTCTTCCTCAGTTAGTTTTAAACTTGGAACAATGGTATCCCATATTATTTAATTTCGGGAACTTGTAGAAAATATACATCCCACTTCCGCACACTTACAGAATCAAAATAATTATTGATTAAATTTTCAGTTAACCTTTTAATTAGTTTACGAGCCCACGGTATTTCAAGTACAATATGTTTAAAATGTTATACTCTACTGAAAGTTGTTGAATTTGACTGCGCCAGTGTTCCCCTTATAAGGAATATTATTTAAAGCGTTATTATAAATTTTAAATGTACTTAATAAACATTCTTATGGTAAGTTCGTTTTAAGAGTATAAGCCGTTTTTTACGCTTTAAGGCTATAAAATATGTTTTTACCAGTTGATAACACAAAAGTAAATTCAATAAATATATTTTTGTTATAAAAACTGTTGAAACACAAACGAAATTCGTTTATATCAAATCTATTCGAATACCATAATTCGATATATGTGTGCGTATATTGTAATAAAACTCATATTATTGTTGCAATATTCATATTACGAGTATTAAGAACACTGGGGAGTTAAATAATAAGTTTTTTACTGCGTTAGAAATACATTATTTTGTTATGTTGTAACCTTATAAAATGCAATAGCAACAAAATATCTTAATTATACTGATAATGATTTATTATTTTAGAACACAAATACACAATTATTAAATTTAAATCTAGTAATTTATCTCAGTTGCAGGGCCAAAAATGCGTGAAGTATGGTTTATTGGATGATATTTATACAAAACGGATATGGAAACTCAAATAATAGCAACACTGAAAATGATTGTTTATATAATACGACCCATTTGAAATAACGGGAGAGTTTCTTATAAATATCGTAATATTTGTAAATAAGTAGGAACATGGTAAAAAAACTAATATATCTAAGTAAATGTAAATAAATGAGTAATTTTACTTTCCAATATACACGAAATATTTAAAAATTGAACATAAAGTTCAGATGTACGATTTTAGAGGAATAATATTACGTGTCTTGTATTTTGTCAGTAATGTATTTTATGAATTTTTATCAAGCAAACAACCCTTATATACATACACACACATGTATATATATATATATATATATATATATATATATTTATATATATTACAAAATAAATTTTTATATTTTAAATGTAAAATGTAACCTTCTTTTCTCCATTTTCTCCATTGATCTCGCTTTCATACTTTTGTTTGTGTAAAAATACTTTCATAATTTATTCTAACTATTATAAAACATGGACCCACAGTGCGCTATAACAATAACGTCACGAAAATATCGACAACGTACAAGAACATAAGCAACAGCTACAGTTTCCCTTGCACAAACCACTTCAAACAATCCAGCCCCGCCGACTCGACGTGCCAAGATCTCATGAAACCCATCATGCACTCATAAATCAGGCATAAACAACATCATAGTGGCTTATAAGTACATAAAACTCCTTAGTGACTGTTAAGTACTATTAGTGACTCATTAGTGATAAAAGTACTATTAAACTTCTTAGTGACACTATTAATTAACTCTTCATGGAGTTAAAGTGGTTTTGATATCGCTAAAAGACAACTCTGTGACCACCGTGTCAGTTAGAGACAAAGGATCTTTGATACGTGTTATTACCAATTGGCTCTCAAACAGGATGATTCATGAATTTTATGGAAATCTCATTTGAACGTCATAAAAATGAAAATTATTTTAATCACACACACTTTTGTAGAGCAATCCATCGAATACGAAATGAATTAATTAATGCAAGAATCAATTTCATACTCTGACTGAACTAAAATCTCTATGTAAACAAAGGATATATCTGAAATATGACACAAAGTTACCATTTCAAATATTTAAATTTATTCAAAAAACATTAATTGAAAATGTTGGTAGAGAATAACTTGTACCAGAGCATCAATGAATACATTAGAAAATAAAAACCAAAGATTAAAATAAACTAAGTCCAACACGATCCTTTGTTTAGATTAATCAATATTGCTTAAAGGAATGAAAGGAATTAAGTCTTTTCGTCCGAAATAGGAGTAATAACTGGAGCTAATCAGCGTTTAATGGAAAAGCAATGATTTACAAGTTACGAAAGTATTGAAAGAAAAAGTGTCAGTAATGGATATGTTTGGACATTGTTCAATGAAATGTCATGATTTTGAATAATGCGTCATTATGTCAATACACTGGGCATGATCTTTACGACATAAAACAAAGCCTTACAGGCGCAGAATTAAATTCTATATATAAAACAGCCACAAAGTGTAACAAATAGAGCCTGCCTTGTTTTAAAATAAATCACCGAAATGTGATCAGTTTATCTTATGAGATAAATTTTGAACAATAAATCTGAAAAAATAGCCCCAATTCATATTTTATAGATTTTAAATTTCACAAACAAGATCGCAAGAGCCAACCTGCTATAGTGACAGATGATGTCCTTATAAAGGAAAAAGAATACACCAACTTCCTTGAAATGAACCTTTTAACAGGCTTTTATATCTTGCTATAACTTGTAAAATTCCGTTCCATGCAACAACAACGCAGTTTTGGCAGTATTATATGTTGATATTTAAAACTGCCAAAATTGGCCTCCTATGTCCTTATCTTACAAACGGTGAAGTTTTAGGACATCTGGTAATAATTGTGAGAGTATTTTGAGGTCAAAAAAACCTTTCCGAATCCCATACAAGTTAAAATTTTAAGAATCATGAAATATGTCTTCATGAATTGTGAATTACTGAACACAACTTGCTTCTACATAACATTCTCAAATTCGTTCAGTAACGCCGATATTAGAGTAAATTTGTCCAGGGCTGTCTTGTGAATCATGACCGAACATTTTGCGCTTCCAACATTACGGAACAACCTCTTTCGAACATTTGTCTTCTAAAAGTATTGTCAAAATAATTGATAAGCTCCCATAAGAAGTGAAAACTCAAAATGAAACACAGCATTTCAAAGCGGATTAAAAAAAATATTGTGTCTTAGACGTTCTATTTGGTTTAAAAGTGTATAGGGTGTTACTGGAATGAAACTGTACATTTTAAATGTCATGGAAAAGTCTTCTAGTTTGAACATTTATCACTGAGAGTGGTTTGACATAAAAATATAAAAGTATATATTCTGTGTATCTGGCTGAATATAAATTTACTTCAGGGCGTAATGTATAAAAAAACACCTATTATTGTCTGTATTTATGCTTTGTATAAACATATTTAACATACTTCCAATTAAATTTGATGCCTACAATACAATACTTGCAACAAAGAGTTATACAGCAATACAGGATATTATTATCATACAATGTGCATAGGTTTCGGAAGATGGTAGCGTACATAAACTTTCCGTAGGAATGCAAACCAGTGAGAAATTCCGGGGAGTAACATATCTTAGAATAGTGATGTTCCCTTTTATGGCGTTCAAACATGCTTCAATACAATGCCGTTGACTCGATACACTTTAGTCGACAATATAGAGTAGAGTAATATAACCTCCACGTATGTACTTCAACCTTTATGATATGTAACAAGTAAGCCTCAAATATTATATGTTTTATGATTTAGAACTTAACATATGTTATGGTACATATGATATTCCGTTGGAGGAGGGGTAAAAAAGTCCAATCTACGACTCAAAGGGGTAGTTAAATTATAAGAATAATCAAAGTTTTAAGTATGACAATAAATCTAACCACCCCACTACTACCCGTTTTGACGTGACCTGAAACCATCGATTTACAGAACGAGTATCATTGGATTGGTGGGCGAGCCTTAGATTGTAACCTTGACTAGAGACTTCTTCCTAACTCTGAAAGAACAATAATATTTTTACAAAACGCAGACCTATTATGGTGAAATATTGTTTATTTACATATAATGGAAAAACCTTTAAAATAATTGAAATGCTTCATCGTACAGGTCCTTCGAAAAATATCAAACCTTCAAAAAATTTAAGCATTTTGAACTTAAGTACATACATTCTTTTATGAAAATGTATCTAACAGTGACCGTATTTACTGTATTTCATGTGAAGTAAAACAGATTTTTCATAATAAATTTATTTTATTGTTTAAATGTTTGATCAAACTTCATATTTCTAATTGTAAAGGGTGATATTATTAAACCTATTTAATTTAACATCCATGATATTTAGGAAGTAGGAAATTTAACAACTAATGATCATTATTCGCAATGTTAGAAAGTTCTAGTGAAACCACAACAACATTCGAGTAGGCTATATTACACAGTTTCCATAAATCTGAGAAAGAAATATGACATTACCTATTAAGAAAAATTGCTTTCACTAACTTGTGTTTCGCTTAGTCAAAGGTGAGTGAATATGGTCAAAAAAAAAATTGTAGTACTGAATCATTCAAAGAGAAAGTGAAAAGAGTTAAAGAAGGAACGCCCCTTAACTATTTTCAAACAGAGTCTAACTAGATTCTTAGTGTGAAAATGAATTATCTCTAACAAAGTTTAACAGTCAGTGTTTCATCCTCTATACTCTAGGATGAACCGTGCAAGCTTTATCACAGCACGGGTACTTTCTAAATCTGATTATTAGTAAAAAAAACTTTAACATAATGTTAACAGAATTAAATCTGGATAAAATTTGAGTTATTTTTATACAAATCCTTCCAAATAGGTCCACGAAATTGTATTTCAAATAGTAAAACATCTTTCGGCAGAACCCTGTCATCTGAAATGAGAGAAAAATCACACAAATGAATGCACAGTACTCTAAAATACAACAAAACAACGATCTTACAAAATTGTGTTTTTGTAGAAGGTTTTTTTGTAGGTTGAAGCTCTTGTGTTTTAGATTTATACATTAGAAAATAGTTTACTGTATTAAGAACCGATCTTAAATACAAGTTAACAATGAAACGCAATAAAAGAAAGGACATAAGGCAAGATACCTCGGACCCATAAAATGGCTTGGATAATGAAATCCGATGATTAGACTAGTTTAATGAAACCTTCACCACTTCACAACAGCTTTCATGCTTTTGCTTTTCTGATTATGTCATTCAAACTTTCGTTTTACTTTCATAAACGTGCCTATGTGTCGATTACTTTTTGTTGTGTATTCTTGCGTTTACTTAAATTGGTATTATTAAGGTAAACTGGTTTAACATATAGTGTTCCTGCAGTAACTAGTTTGGTATTTTGAATGTTGGTATTTTTGGTACCGTTCTTATTCTATTAGGATCTTGAAATAAGTACCTGTATGTTTAAAGTTTTGTTAAAATAATGTATTGAGTGAAATGATCTGTTTTCTTTGTAGTTTACAATGGTAAATGTCCATAATATGTCTGATAGTATTAATATAACGGTGCATCGGTCCTAATAATGTTATTACAAACAATTTTGGCAAATGATTCAACGCAACGTGGCACGAAGGGAAATACAGTATAATAATCATTTATTTACTCATTATATTCAAGTGATAAACATTTTCTAAATTTGCTCATACTCCACACAATACGATTAAGTTGTTTGTAATGAATTGGAATAACAATTATCAGAAACTTTTAGTTAAGTTAATAGTACAGCATAATTGTATTTAAAATACTGGATAGTCAATATTTTGAATAAAGGAAGACAATAGACTTTAACAATCATTGTAATGTCTATGTATGATTCGTTGCATATGTAACTGTTTCCTGATTTTGCATTATTCAAACAGATCACATTAGTATTCATTTGATTCAGTATTTACGTGACTCATTAATAACTCGACAATCACTCCGGTATTTCTTACACAACTGGCAATAAGGCGTATTACCATAAGAATCGACAATACTGTCGTTACATGCATTGTGCTCACGAGGCTTTTTAGTCTTCCTGAAATTGTCAATCAACTTTCTGTTTGACTTTACAAAACATAATATGTCCTAAACAGTATATGTCCAGCAATTATTTTCCAATTGGTAACATTAGCTTGAAACCTCATATATATGAAACGTCCTAATCATATTCAGCAATTGGTAGAAAATATTTCAAACGTAAATTAAACATCATTATAAATACTATACAGGTATATTGGTATACCTGTATACAGATATACCAATATACCTGTATAGCATACCTGGTAAGTACCTGAAACGGTATTGTACCATTATGTTTAATGTTATTGAGGTGAAGATTAGTGGTTTGAAATTAAGGGAAACATTACATCAACAAAACCAGTTGAATGGCGCATAAAGACTGAATTAAGTCTCTAAAAATAGGGAATGTACTGAGACCGGAAATAGCTTCCTTTCACAAAACAACAGCGCTGCTGTACAAACAATATTTCACTCTTAAATTAATATTGACTTTTTTTCTTTTCGCTTTATAATTTATTAATTCAATTCTAGCGTAAATGCAGTCTTAACTGGCTTATGTTATTACACAAAAACTAAACACTCTATTTCATAACAGTGTTTCGTGTGAAAAAACAAATATAATGAACAATTATTGTTATATTAATATTTTCTTTCTAATAAAAAGCGTACACAACTTATTACAATTTTTTATTTGTGTATAATTATTCTATCCTCTTTTGTTATATAATATGAACCTTTTTAAACGTTAAGAATAAATAGGCTATATTAAATTAGTTATCATTCCAAACCATTTTATTTCTTACCCTTCCATTACAGTTATCACAATAAAAGAGTGCCTCTATTTCTTGCCAGATACCCTATGATTTATTACTAAACAAAAGGAACAGTTTAAAGGACACATCTTACAGCTGGTATGGTTAAGCTTAGATGAATATTCGACTGAAAGAATAAGTAGATGTATTTTACTGTTTCAAGCATAAATTCAAGAATCCAATTATGAATAAAATGTATAGATGAACATACTTTTAATTTTATTTTATAAATACCAGTGATGAAATGGAAAATATTTCCAAATACAATAATTTCAAAATGATTTGTTTGAGAGAATACAAATGTGAAAAAAGGATAAGAAACCATCCAATTATTTATTCCAACGACAAATATGTTGCTGTTTTATTTATTCAACTTACTTATTCCAAGTCAAAGTTTACATTACCCAATATTTAGTAGGTTTCATTGAATCTATGGAAAATGATCATTTTTATGTAGAACATAATGCCTACCCACTAGAACCTTTTTAAGACTGAGGAGCTAAAGTTAGAGTTGGGTTCTTTACCTTTCTACACCTTTTAAATTCCCAAGTTTTTTCCGATTTATGTTCATCAGGTTTATTGTTTAGTCCATAAGTAACATAAACGAAATAACCACTCCCTTATTGTGTTTCATATGGACTAGATTCCTGTACAAATAAATAATCTACTATTGGAAGTAAATATTTTGAGGTACTTCTCATTTGTATTAGTATTCTGTAAAATAAGATAACATTCATGTAGATCACTTAATAGGCAGAAACGTTAATGATACTAACTAAATTCCATACCACGAAGTTCTTAGTGTTTTTGAGGACAGATTTTCCCCTCTAGACTTGATTAATCCACCTAGTAGGCAATTATGTGCAATAATGTAAGACACTAAATAGCAGTAAATATAAATTCATAAATACAAGAAATAATAGTTGTAAGAAGATTCATTAAAGAATTAGTAGCACATCGTAGTTGAAAACTTACTTGTCTGTACTTAAGATTGTTAACGAAAGACCTGAATAGTTAAACATGTCTGTGACGACACTACATCTATTTACCTTACCAACACAGGGACAAACAAAGAGTTCTTTCCATCTAAAGGTATACCCGGAAATTCTTAAACTTATATTCCCTCTTGTAAATTGTGAACAAAGTGTAACAAGCTGAAACAGCAGGAAGTTGATTTCTAATATCAAAATCTACGTCTAAATCCGAAAAGGATTTTCTTTTGGACGACGTAGGTTTCCAAATCTTTAACACTTTCTTTGCTATTCAAATAATAGTGGCATGTTCTAGTTTTGGATGAACAATTTGTAAAATACCTAATAAAATTCCTAGTTGAGAAAATATCTGTCGATACACGCGAAAAAATATAAGATTCTTTAGAATTTAACATACTCGCCTTCCGTATTCAGAATCTATAAGAACAGTATGATTCTGCAAAAAGAATATTGTAAACATTTTACCTTTAACGCATAGTTTTCATAATAGAGATACCTACTCTTACCTACAGGTTGGAAAAGTTCTTTTTAGCGTGTATATATGGATGTTTGTCACGTGAGATTGTGCGCACATTACATCGAGATCTTTCCTACAGCGAAGGGATTCAGTTCAAAATTTGCCTCAACATATAGTAAGATGAAGACTGTACTTGGATTTTTACATCACTTCTTTTTACAGAACGTAATTACATTAAAAGTGCCAGAATAATATGTTTTTTGTTGAAGTAGGCTTCTCAGACCTGCGTTGTATATATTTTCTTGATCGGGGCTACAAGAAAAGTAATCTATGTGGACGAATACGGTTCATGTGAACCGGAAGCCAGACACACAATGTGATACCGGATGAATGAGGTTACTTTTAGTACTTTCTTGGATACTATTCTGATGCCTTGCAAACTCTTCAATTCCTTTACTGACTGCTTATATGTTTACGTTGACAGATGGCATATAGTGTTATGGTTGGTCCTCAGTCTCTGAATCTCAAGTTTTTTAAACGTATCGAAGTAAAGCAATTCAACAAAAAGTAGTTTTGGGATATTTAGAACATGGAAATATAGGTTGCTACAGGCCCAAATACTTATATAACTCACGTATATTATAATTGTATAGTTATTTTTATAGCTTTAGTAATAGTTTTGTAATAGTCCTGTAACTTTAAAACCGAACTTACAAAATAAGGAATAACCTGAAATGGAACTTTGTTCCTCACATAGAAGTCATGTCTATAAATTTCCAAATGTTCATTTAGAATTTTAACACGTTATTTCTGTTTATTGTATACATATTTTAGTTAAAAATCCTCTTATTAATCTTAATTTGGCCTTAGCGCAGTTTTTATAAAACAGGACGGCTATTTTTATATAATATGCGTACATATCAGCCACAAAACTCTTAAGATACAAATTTACCAAACATACACAGAAAAACGGACTTCTCAAACAGGAAAAATAAAATAAAATATTTTTAAAATATATGCTAATATATAGTATAGACAGTGTTGCTCTGAGCTGTCTGCGTGGGGCAGTATAGTGTAAGTGTGACACTGGTTTTATAAGGGGAGATTAGATACGACAGAGAAAAGACATCCCTCGTAAATCATCTACGGTAAAGACATGGAATGTGCTATAAACATGCAAGGCTTTCAAGGAATATTTTAAACGAAACAATATTTTCTTACAACCAAATTTTATAGGAGTATGTAACACGCTATTCTTGAACGATAATGTATTTTCTTGTAATATTCACTCTAATCACTCTATATGATTATCAAAAGACTAACATTAAGTTACACTTTTATTATTAATTATTTGAAATATTCGATTTTATAGTTTAGGTATAAATTTTTGAACTGTATTTTCATAATATCATGTATAAGTGTAAAAAATCAATGTTCTCCAAAAATTTCTATGGAAATTCGGAATTAGTTATTCGTGATCATACAGTTATTGTTGCTCACTATAATAAATAATAAAACTCATTCAATCTTAAACAGGAAATTATATCGTAGAACAGTTACATCCGTACCTATTTTACTACATGTACCACCTGACTATAAGAAACCTGTTATGATATGTGCTCTGTGTTTTATTTAAAATTCCAAGCAGCCTATTAATTAAAATTTCAATTACTTTGGTTATAATGACTTGGCATTTGCTATTTTAGTGTCCCAGGAGGATTAAATACATACTATAACGTGTTTCAAAAAAGAATGATACATTTTAATGAACCAGCTGATATAGACAAATCCATAGTAAGCTGCTATCTCAACGATGTAATGAAAAATATTCATACATTTATTACAATTACCTAAGTATGACCGTGTCGTAATAAATTGGAATTGATAAAACTATCATTGGAGTTATACTATTCGGCTTAACAAGTAATAATTAAATGTAATGAAATAGGATAAAAAATTCAAAATTGTTATATAAAGTAATTTGAGCAATGAATATAAAAAATATACATTGTAGTATTTTTCTGTATATACTCGTACAAATACTTTGCAAACATTATATATTAGAACTTATAGTACTTTGAGTTGTAGTTTTATATATATTATCTCACTTAAGTGATGAAAAGCTCGTAATAATAATACACGCATTTAAGTGGAACGCATACACGGTTGGATTACAAGCTTTTCTCGACCGTGTGAAGCAAGGTGTAAAACCCTGTTGTGGTTAGAACGAACATTTTATGAGTCTGTAACCAGTAGAAGTTCACCACTAGTGGTGCTTATTTCCCGAATCCAAAACCGCGTATAACCGAGATTTTACGTAATGTTGAAGGAAGAGTGGCGCGTTTACTTATTATTCAAGGTACAAGGTAGTAAATGGACAAACTATACTATTTGATTGTACAAATTATAATCACCTAAACTGTTCTATGAGGACAATAAAGAAAAATATATGTATACGAGTATATTAATGAGTAACACAATTTTAATATTTAATCTTTTTCGAATTGGATAATCCGATTATTAATTCTTTAAATACCGGGATGTTGGCCGTCCTGTACTCCTTCCCGATGGGTCTATTCCAACAAGCATATAAATTACGACACTTTTTAAGCGTAATTTATTACGATTAACACAATTAAAACAGTATACAAATGTGCAATATATATATATATATATATATATATATATATATATGTGTGTGTGTGTGTGTGTGTGTGTGTGTGTGTGTGTGTGTGTGTGTGTGTGTGTATTCACAGTTCGAATTAGTGTCATAACAAATAAGCTTCGCATTTGATGAACGAACTCTATTAATAATTATGCTGCAAAATAATACTCTCCAAAGTGAACCTTTGAAACATCGACAGTACTAAAATACTAAACTCAAAACTAGATTTAAAACATTTTAATTTTCTCATAATTATTTCATTAATTTTTGCCACACAAACAGAAACACTAAACAAAAAACCAAATTAAGTCAATGATGCTTACTCGGAAACCTCACATTGAGCACCATTATGTGTTGATTGGAAAATAATACTATAACACCCAACTGCAATGATATGGCCACATATGGTTTCGTAATCGTTTCATAGATAACCATCAGACTACAGAAGCAATCAAAAAGTGGTACTGTCCAGTTAGTTTTGTTCAAGCAAACACTGCTCGAGTGTGTAATTTGCCAGATACCAGTTGTCAGGCATTACGTAACCAGGCAGCAGTTACCGGTGTAAAAACGAGCAGTTACACGCAAACCCGGGCTCCCCGTGAAAACACGAGCACAGCGGTCAAGGGATTTGGGACCTTAGTAATAAATATAGCGTAAAGTTTAAATTTGTAAAACCAAAAATAGTTTATGGCGTCCTTATTCATTTGATTACTCTTAGGACAAAGGTCCTTCCTTAATTTTGTGTATGAAATGGATTAACATATAGCAGAAAGGGTTAGATCCTTTATAGGGACGTGACCAGTTAGCCCTTGCGCCACGTGTGTAGTTCACAAGACTATCGGGACCACACTACCATGCTTGGTAAGGGTGCTAAGCCCGGAATCCTTGGCATGAGCCCGCTCCCCCACATAACGACCATACAAGCATGCTGATGACCTAATATCTCATTGAGTTATCCTGTATACTGAATATATATGTTGAAGCGTATATTGATCCCTCCCCCTTCCCCCAAAAGTGCCATTTTGGGATATTTTCGTGTGTTGAACATTATTTTATCCGAATTCTTTGATTTCGAAATATGGAGTTTTTTTATTAAAACGAAGAGGGTAGGTTTCTTGGTTCAGCCCCTACACATCGTGGACGGGTGGTCTGTCTCGCCCTGTATTTCTTGTATTTCCCACCATTGCTACAAGATCCTAAGATGCCAAGTATAGACAATTCAGTTGTATTTAATTCCCTTTTAAGCACGTAACAAGTATAACTTGTACAGTGAGTATAACATATATACATAGTTCTCTTAGTTCTTAACATTATGAAAACTGTATTAAGATTTAAAACTAGTAGTCATTAAAACAACACTTTCCAATATTGTATATTTTCGACGAGGCCTTACGAAAAGGAAGGCAACTTCACAAATAGATTTATCTGTAAATCCGCCTAATGATGGAACATTCGTTTTCTAAAAGCTCCTCTAAAATAATAATGGGAAAGTTTTTTTTATAAATACTAGTTTTCACTTTTCCTAATTGCTCAAGAGTTTTCAACGAATTAAGATTATTTTTTCTATATGTTTTGTGAAAAACATAAACAAATATATAGTTTTCACATTCTAAGACATCTTAGACTTTTGGAACTACTTTCACTCCATAGTTAGCCTAATTTTCTGCTCAATAAATGGTAAGACTTTCAGTACAATATATGTATATTTTATTTTAATCAAAAAATACAATAAAACATTAAAAATTAAAAAAATTCTGTCGTAAGTATTTAACAATTATTCAATGTTCATTGAATCATCCTCTGACTCAGGATTTACTTTATGACATGTTGATCTCTTAGGAATCCGGTCGGGCCGGCTCAACCCCAAGACATCGCTGGCTGCTGCGTTGATTTCCCGAAGGAACAACGGGTCCCTACTCATCAGTGTGTTGTGTTAACGGTATCTTGTTGGATGGGTGAGTTGAGTTATCGAAATGTCCGCAAGAGCGTTTTGAAACCTCAGAGCACTGTGCGGGAAGTTCAACACGTGTATGTAGTCGAATGATTATGCTGAGCCACAGAAAACCCTGGTTGGCCTTGGTGGATTGGTAATCTATCTTAGTTTCATAAGTCTGAGGTGAAAAACTACATATGATAAACTACATTGTTGTGTTTAATCAGAGTCACATATCATGTAGGTGTTTTCCGAAAAACCATAGTTTCCACACTCTCTAGACTTAAAATGGCATTAACAGCATCCAAGATACTCATTTTTCACTATTTTCAGGTTCTAAACATATTACATATAAACATACTTCAAAAAGGAATCAGTCACTGAACGCTATGCTATTTCTTCAAAGGTGTTGCTTCAGATCGCTGTCACCCTACATCTTGCTATGACGGTGTTTTAAATGACATACTCGGTGCCCCTAACTCAGAATACATCTGGTCTTGCATCACAGTTCAGTCATAATCTTACATGCATACATTTACTTGCAGGGTCCAGAGTGAAAATTTAAACGATAAAATGTCAAAGCCCTTGAGCTTGAATGCAAAATCTGAAACCCTGAAAATTGAACAAACCTTAAACTAACATCTACAATAAAGCATAACAGAATCGACGGATCATCCTGCCTTACCCATGATAACTGTAACCACTTGCCAGCCATTAAAACTCCGTCGAACTCCATGCATACAAGTTTGACACTTACTGTTGAAACCCAAACAACATTTCAAACTCCATTACGTAAATTTACTGATTCCAGGAGACCACTTGAATGTAGCCTATATTCGTTATTGAGTTTGTATTTTAAAATTAAACATTTATGAGATAAATATTCTTGTGTGACATAGTTTTAAAGTACTTCTGGACATTTCAGCTAAAAAAAAAAACAATGTAAAATTTAAGAATTAATAAAACCAGTAAAGTGAGAATAATATACTACTGTTTACCATACCTCTAACTATCGTTATACACACGAGGTACTATACTATTGTAATTTATAATCACGAGAATCTCTTCATAATAGGTCAATATTTAATAACGACTGTTAGGGAAAATAAAAAATAACTCAATATAAACATGAGTACAGCTTCATTCAATTGGGAAACAAATTATTCTACTTAGTCTTGCTTCCGAAGTAACAAAATATTTAAGATTGTTAAAGTTCACGCTAAGAGGAGATGTAACAGCGGGAACTATACCTCAGCATGCCACCTTTATGCTATATTAAGAAAGAAGACAATTCTTTGTTTGAAGGTTATTTTTACGATGAAAGGATTGTGAAGGAAACAGAATGTTTCCGGACATTTGCCAATGTTCAGTGAAACAAGAAATCAATAGTGAAAAATGAAAAATAATTATCAGTGTATTGAAAAATACCTGACCTAAAACCACAGGATATCTTAATTAGTTAAAGTATTAAGATACAGATGGATATCAATAAGAATAGAAGTGCCTACTAGTAAAATATGGCAAGGAATTGAGAGTAGAGGTAACCAAAAACTATGAGGTTATAGTTGCGTAAAATAATTCATTGATTTATTATAGAATTTATCCTCAAAACATGCTTCATAACGCTAATGGTTTTTTAATATTTTAAAATAAAAACTTTTAAGGGAATATTTGCAAACCTGTTTTAAAACGTGTTATTGACTTCTCGGAAATCAAAACCATGACCTCGCGGTTAGGTTGCCGCGGCCCTAAGCCATACTGGATGTCTCATAATACATTTATAGTTAGAAACCCATTGTATAGCATTTTGGTAATACCAGGAGAGTAATATTTGAAAATTTTAACAATGTCTAATTTACTCATTGTACTCGTATAGAAATTTTATCCAACGGTAGATGCATATTAAATTTTAAAATGCCACGTTTATAATGATAATTTTAACAGGCGAAATGAAAAATAAATACAGGTATTGCAGTAAACTATTACTGATTATACTGATTATAATGTTTACCGTGAACGTCACACAAAGATAATTAAGGTGTGTGGATATGAAGAGACAGTCACTGCATTATAAATGATATGACGAAAAGTATTGAGAAAACAATTGAACTAAATCAACGATTTCGTGTATGCAATATCACCTTATAAGCTTTGAATTCTTTAAACTACTCGATTTTCTTTCACATTAAAGAATGCGGCGATTGCAATGTCCAAAATATAGAGTTTGGGTCTAATCAAGCAATAACGGTGATCCTGTATGACCCTTGCACATTTGTCAATGCTAGGGATCTTGTACTATCACTCTTTTCCTTGTCCTGTTTTATAACAGTACACAATAGTTAATACCTAACTATGTTGATTATTTTTATAATATTATATTAGTAGCCTATACAGGATACCATGACCCAAACTAAAACCGATTGTGGAGGATGATTATCATCAGCTGTGTAGTGATCCAAGTTCAGATCCTAGGATCGACCTATATTGTCGGAAAAGATTTTAAATTTAGCACAATAATTTCTGTCTAGTGGAACGAATAGTTTGTAATGTATTTCATTATTTTCTTTCGATAAAATACTTGTCATATAAATGTTTCGTTCATAAATATAGAATAAATGTAATATATTTAATTAAATACTAGTTAGCCCTATTAGCCCTAAAATTAATTGTTATATAGAAAATTGTATTGTAAAGTCCTTACGATAAAAAAGATACTATATTTTATATTTTTATATATAAAACATTTATTTAGAAATGTGACAGGGTTTTGAATAAAATTGACCAAAAAGTATTATCAGTAGTTTGCTACAGAGCATTACTATAATTCAATATTCGCCTAAAACATTATGCTTCATTAAATAGTTTTTATGCATACAGTTAGATTTGCACATCCCCTAGTGTTTCGGTTGGCAGATGAAACCGTAAATATAAAAGTCTTCCAAGAGTTTAATAAAGTCGTTTATAGTCTGTCGTCATAAATTGTCATAAAGTGCGGGAGAACTCGTTGTCTGGAAGTTATGTGGTGTCTTGTGATGGGGCAAATAAACAACTTGTACAGTTACGACCCCCATCACACTCTGGGAGGAGATGCAAGACTTTGGCCCAAATTTACCTTTTACTCGTATAAATAATACAATACAAGTTTTCTTAATCAAAATTTCAAATAAGCTGCAATGCATGAATAAAAAAACAGGCGTTCTAAATGATAAAGGCTTTATTAAAAAACGTTTGATTATTTACGAAACAATTGGATTGTATTTTTATAGTTACAGTGATTTTAAAGGCTATACCAAAAAATGAAACCTTTTAAAATAATGTAATGACTATAATAGTAATTATTACTATAAAATGTTATGTAATAGTGTATTTCGTTTTTAAACATTCTTCTTAAAGCAGTACTTATTTTAACCACCACCAAATTTGAGGAAAGTATAGCATTATGTGACATTAAAGTCTGGCTTATTCAGGTCTCTGATGTTTTAGTTTTATATAATTTAATGTAATTAATCACCTTAATCTAAATGAATAATTTAATCACCTTCCTTCAATTCAAGGTTATTTTTTAAATAATCACAATTTTATTGTAACGGTCAATGGAGCGAGGGAAATAAACAAAATATTTTGAAACAATACTTTTTAATGTACCAATTATTTAATTATTTGCAATTATTTGTAATTATTTGCAATATGACTTAATAAAACAAATTATTTGTTTCTTTTTATCGCCTATTACTCTTGCTGCACCAAAAACCAAAAAATCTTAATCGCGATCTGCAAAGGTCGGGGTCTGCGGGGACTCTTTTGAATAATGAAATATGCTTAACACCCCTGTGGTAATTTTGACAACTGAGTGTGTCCACAATTCCAAATGATTGGTATTCCTCCCAGTAGGCTCATCACAGAAATTTTCTAAATGATGAGAACATGGTCCAAAATCTTATGGCTGTAGTTTGTGAAACGTTAAGACACGAGTTTTGTGACTACTCACTGGTCTCACTCTGCTGATTAATAGTAAATTTTGAAATATCTAAACTATTTGTAATCTGGTATCCACTGGTGGATAGTAGAATATCCCTCCAAGACATATAAGTCAGTAAAGGTAATAAGAGTATTCCCTAATAATTACATAAATTAAACACCGCTAGGATGATTACCTCATAGCTTCCAGTAAGGATGCTTCTGTATTCTAGACTGCATCGAAGTGAACAGTGGTGGATTTGGCCATTGAAAAAAGATGTAGATCCGTATATAATCCATCCCAAAAGTTCTTAATATTGCGATGTCGACAAGAAGCTTCGTAATCTATAATAATCACTAGGAGTTGTCAGCGCCGCCACTCCATCCCTTCGTACGACGCCTGACACCACCCTGTAGTTCTTGGACTCACTTGGCAGGATGATACGTTAAAGTACAGCCTCAGAACTCAATCCTATTTCAATAAGAATAACTCGGTAGGTGTCCTTACCTAGCAAATACTAATTTAAAAATTTGGGATTGTATATACATCCTACTGTTTTAATTAGTAAAGGATTAACAATGGTGTGTGGCATTTGAGTCTAAACAAAACAATACTAAAAATGTAATATATTTAGATGTATGAATTGCATTATTCCAGTATGTTACTCTTTTATCACTTGCATAATGGTTAGGTATACAGCCCTCTTCACTTTAAGTATCATAACTGCTTTATATTAGACCTGTAAACGCAAGGTTTTGTATAATATATCTAGCCTATATAGTTTCGCTTTAGTTTTAAGAGTTAATGTTCGTATTTTTATGACAAGTGTCGGTAATTCGTAGTAAAAAAGTTATGTGTAATGCTTTGTTAATTCCCAGTAATTGTGAGTTGCAATGTAATTTTCGGACATATAAGAAATATATGATCAGTAAACTTTAAGAAAGCTAAATCCCCACAACTGTGTGAATAGTAATTGATTGAGGTTTTTGTATTTTAACAATAAGTATGCAAAATGTGGCAAATATTATAAATACCTATATGAACAGATTTATTTTTTTCCTAATAATTTCCAAATGCAGTGTTTTTAACTATTGAAAAGTGTTTTATTAGCATAAGTTATTGTTTGTCGATACAAGTAATCAAACATTCGATTAATTATTTAGAATTTCCAATAAATTTATTCCAAAAATTGTGAAAGTTTTGACCGCGTTAGTGTTAATTAGAATAAAATTATAGTTTTCTTATATAAGCAATATAATTTTTTTAGATATTTATTATATTCTTTCCTTTCATTAAATTCATAAAACCTATTAATATGCCGTTTTTACAACGGATCTATGACTTGTATTGCGTGTAAAACATTTGAACAAAAAGGCGTAATTCAAGTAATTCAGTACACCTTTTATACCTTGTAGGATAGAGGTACTTCCATTGGTATTATAGGTGGATTATTCAATTAAAATTGTACCAGATTGAAACCATAGTATAGTATAAAAATGATCAAATTTTGATTATTTTAAATTACGTAAATAAGACTACTGATCATAATTGTAGGATTATTTGCTAAAAAAATATAAAAAATACTACGTTGTACGCGATATTTAGTAAATATAATTTTTCATATAATCACCAATTGAAACAATTGGATAAAGTTTTCACAGGTACTTTGAAGTGACCCCACTTGAACAAATGACGTCATTAAAAGTTGGTACCTTGATGATGAGGAAGGGGACTCTAACAAAGACAACCTTCGCAATAATGACACAGTCTGGCAAATCTTTAGTTATGTCCAACTCACCTAAATTGAAAAATACTTCCAAACAGCTTTCGTACTTCCAGATAATAAACTACTACTTATTAATTAGTATTATTAGAATATCTAGTGCTAAATTAATTTGAGTTTCAGTGTCTATCCTGTAAACACAAAGAATAGGGTTATTACAGGACATACTCGTGGCAATAATAATATTTGTATTTCGTAAATTGGCTATTTTCAGTACAATTTTCAATTAAGTTAATGTTCTTGTAGGTTATCTAAGAAGAATATTATTCAATATTCAGTGTTAGTAAACATGGAATTGACTTAGTAAACAAACAATCTGAAAGTATGAAAACTAAAACAAAATAATAAGTTATGTATGTTGCAAATTTGTATTAAAAATGAAAAATTCCACATTAAGGCCTCCAGACATCATAAATAAAAATATGCCGATTTTATAAAATTTATTTTCATCTTTACATTAAAGTTTAAATAATAAATATGCACATTGTTAGTTTTCAGTATCCTCATCTATGAGAAACATTACTCTTAAACAATATATTTACCTGACAGTATAATTGCCTGAGAGTAATACGATATAAAATATTGAATGTAACCGGTTTGGTCAAACAGACAATACACGTTGTACACATACATAAAACATAAAATATAGTGCGTATATATATATATATATATATATATATATATATATATATATATATATATATTTATATATATATTTATGTAAATATAAAAAAGTGAACACACTGTTTCAAATAAGCAATTAGTTTTTAAATGCTCAATGCTTTGGCTTCAAGGTTAGTTTAGAATCATGATTTCCTTAAATTTGACTAGTGAAGTGCAATTGGTCCATGGGATAGAATATAATGGAATAGAATTAATCTATTTACCAATCGTACATGCATTTGGCCTCGCTGAGTTACAACTTGTCAGCGCGTTCCACTAGTATTAATTTTGTGGTATGATAGTGCAAAAATAAATAAAATTACTATATAATATAATTGCTAGAAAAGTACCATCTATTGAGTTTACTAGTGGAAAAAGTGGGTAAATCCATGACAACGATCAAAAGATATATTTGATAAGATCTATATAGATCAACGATTATATTTTTATTTTACAAAATTCTTGTTGTATATAAATTGATCAAGTTTGACCAAGTTACACTTCAATTTGTAGCTATATTTGTTCCCATATTTTTAATACTTTTAACTCCACAGATGAAATTCACTTTACAGTTAAATGTATGGTTTCATTTTATTGCTTATATTTGAATTAAACTTAGCCTCATTGAAATTAATGTGTAATAATTTAGACCACTCTTGCACGTGTCAGTATTTTATTGTTAAATTGTACTAAATATCTACGTATTCATTTCGTATGAAGGGGTGTGTAAGTAACAGAGTACAGCATATCTGAAAATTGCATTTTATATTACTCACAATACGGCAGGGCTTAGAAAATAAAAAGTTATTTAGTTATAGTGATTTGGTTTACTTCACTTTTTCTCAAGTGCAATTTAACACATTTTTGTATGTTAAAATGATTGAAAATGAATTTAACTACGGTACACTAACGGGAATAAAAAAATATTAAATTCAGTCAATTTTACCAATGAGTCTCTTATTGCATTCAAGAAATCGGTTATAATAGCACAATTAAGCCATCCTAATACCAATACACGTCTCTTTAAACTAGAAGGTTAATATCGTCGCTAGTGGTGGGATAGGTGACACAATTAGAAACGGGTTGCTTAGTTTTCGTCACAAACGCTGCTTATAAAATGGTGTTCAAAGATTCAGTTATCAATATAAATTAACCTATAATCTCAATGCTATGACATATTAAAAAACAGACGTTTAAGATGTTACAACTCCTTTTGTATGACTACCATCAAGGTATACGGTTCAAATCACGTAAAAACACTATAAAGGTGTTTTAAATAATTAATGATAACGTAATGAGAGATACCTTGAAGATATTATGGCACCGATTACATAAGCCTAAGAATTAATATATTTGTATCTATATTTTACCATATATAAACAAAGTGCGTTAACATATATTTTTTAAAAGTCAATAATTGAAAATAATTAATTTTATAAACAACAGAGCAAAAATAGTGTAGGGACAGCGTGTTCAAACATGTTACTTCACATAGATGAATCGTGTAAAACGCCATAGAGTGCGGAAAATGTTCAAAATCCCAACATACATCTTTCTTTTTTAAATAATGTTATTTATATTATATAAATTCCAAATTTATAAAAAAGAAACTTAAAAATATATTAAAACAATAAGAGAGATTGATTAACAGTAGTTCACGTTCTTAGTACATAAGTTGATTATGAGTTCAATAAAACATTTAGGTAGGAAGCAAACACAAGTGCTTATCCAAATTGTGTGTCAAAGGAACAGTATTGTGTAGTGCGGCAAGTGAGTATGAAGGGCTAAGCTAAGCACGGTGTGGGGCGGGGCGGGCCCGAGTGTTATTACTGTTATCACTGATTGCTGGGCCTGTGGTGTGCCGCAACTACTGCAGCCCATTTTAATGTATCCATACCGTCTGTAGTAAACACTTGTTTCCATTATTCACTACATGATTATTATTTATTATTTCTATTATTTATTATTTCAGTTTAATGTAATAACATTAAACTGAAATCCAATTTCCATGTATAAAATGCACACGCACAATTAATATTTCAAAACACACAGATCGTTTTTATTTAAAAGGTATATAGGTAGAAACCAATAGTGGACCTTAAGCCTGCACCTAATCGGTAAATGAAGATCCTAAACAAGAAGTAGAGATCAACAGTATATTAGAAGGGGTAAATATAAATTGTAAATAACAGTATGAAAAGCATTCAAGTTCAGGGCAAAACCTCTGAGGAGTGTACTTATAACCTGAAGCGATAGGATAAAATAAAACTATATTATTTTAGAAAGCTAAAGTCTCAATACAATACATTTTTTGGAATTTGAAAAGAGACAGAGATTTCTGTTCCTATCAACTTTGACTGTCTTGTAGTTATATGTCTGCATACACGCTTAGTCGAAGTTTTAACACCAGAGCTACGATAATTAGAATAAAAAATATGGAGTATATCATACAACTACTGTAGGAAAAACATAACTGGTTGTTACAGAAAATTATTTGGAAAAATTAGCAACCTGGGATATTTTGCCGCTTCCTTTCTCAATTTCAAAAACTATTATCTGTATAAAGATCATAAGAACTTTTATATTTAAAGAAAGATGTCAAGCATCACTGTTTAATTATTAAATTATTTTTAAAACAAATATATTTCTGAATCTTGCCTTTGAACATATTACTCGATGTTTTGGTTTAATCGGTTACAGCTACGACGAATGTAACGAAATAAATACAAATCACCTAACACATTAAACATTGGTTCCACAGTAACACCAGATTGCAAAAACGAAGAATTGTGGTAGGATTTAGAAAGTTTTCTCTTTTTTCCGTAAAGTGAAATTAAACGCGGCCCCGGGACTCAGTCTCAGGGCCGACAGTCATATAATGATGTCATTATAACCCGGCTCGGCCGCGCGCAAATATTACATTCTAACAACTCGCTTTTATTGTCTCTCTACTTTATTCAAACCGGTATTCTCTGATTATTTCATCCAGAAATGCAGAACGCACTTTCAATATCGTTTTTTAATGCTTCATTTAAATGATGTTATCTTGAATATCGGTTCTCGAACATAAACACGGATAGAACGACTGAAATTCTGGCATGCGTTTCCACGTTGCTAGACATTTCTTTTTGTATAGAAATTACATATAAAGTTTTCTTATGACATTGTAATATGACATTTATAACGAACCGGTTTGATGAAGTTATGAAAAGAATGATTTTAAATGTATTTCTTTTAAATCTAAATAGTGTTAGACATTGAGTGTGGATAACTACTAGTAACACCATCAATTGAAATAATGAAAATAAACAAGTTGTAGTTCTTTCTAATGTAGCCAAATTAACTTTTGCCTTATCTAAATCATCATGTCTTACCTCAGTGTGTGTGTAATAAACTTGTCATTCAGACAAACTGAATAATGAAACGTAGTCAGCTCTCACAGGAAGTCGAAAAAGCCATTTATAATTGAAGATCTTGAATCACATGTATTCGATGCTAACTGGTAAGTAAAGCCAAATTCTTAGAATTTGTTAAATATACTAGCTGATATAAAAAGTGTATATTTAAAAAACCTGATCATGTAATTGTTTTTTTTTTCGATATAATTCTTCTGAAGGCTACTTGTAAATTTGTTTTCAAGTCAACGGAAGAAAAACATCCCTCAAGATAGTACCTATCAGTAAAATATCAAATTCTAGAGGGGCTGATCAGAAATATAAATTGAAATTTAATGCAAAGGCAATTATGTAAAATGTCATGAAAAAAGGCAACTTATAAATAATGAAAAACCCTAATATAAATATATAAATGAACATTAATAGAGAACACTTACACTTCCAGAGTGTTCCACAGAATGTGCAGAAACACCAAACTATATCGAATATAGCGTTGTCTCGGTGGCTTCAAATGCAACAATGTGGTCACTAAACCACAATATATCTGTATATCTAAGCGCGTTCTTTCAAAAAAGGAACCTGCCCGGGCCGATTAAAAAAATTATAACATTTAAACCTTTTTTACTACTTTTACTAATTTTTCTGTCGCAACGAAACGTTAAAGTCTCCCGGTTTAAAAACAATACGCGACCGCACGACGAACAAAATACACTCATTATTAAACATTCCGTGCTCTATTAAAAAAGAAATAATCTCGTTTCGGTCGAAACTTAAACTCTTAACATGCCCGACAAAACACTCCGACACACACAATTCACTACGATTGGTCGAACTAGTGGATGGTTGATCCATGACTGTCACGCACTTACTCGATCCAACCTACAGTACACGATACCGTGTGAAGCACTGACTTCTGCCCCGGAGCGCTCAGATAACAGATGCGCGATCAGTCCCAGCCGCAGATAATATTTACAGATATCAAGACACAGTACACAAACAGAACTTTAAAACAGTAAAAACTTAACTATTTATGTATATAGCCCCTAAAACAATGTTATTTGTTATTTGCAGCCCCTAAACCCATGTATATTCTTTGTTCAGGAGAATGAGTAGAATACGTTGATAACGTCAAATTCATGATTGGCCAGATATTTGAAAGGATAATAAAATTTCAGATTTAGGCATCGTCATATGGTACAAAAATAGAACACTACCCTTCAAGAATTGGAATCATCCGCTGAAAGATTAAAATATTATCACTCACACAGTGAAATTGAGAACCAGAAACATAACGTAGGACTGAAGACGTCTCCCTTATAACCCTACCCTTCTTGCCATCGCTTTCCTTTTCCCTCCGACAATTTCTTCTCAAACCCCGTCCCTTTCTCACCAGTCTTCCACTTTCCTTAGTGTCTGCGACATGTGTAGTGTAGTACGGAGAATCTTGTTTCTGTGCAGAAACATCGCTTGGTTAATTCTCACCAATATGGGCTCTATGCTGTTGTAGACCAGTGAGGTATATGCTTAATATACCTTTTGACCCATAACACGCTCTTTTACCAAATTGTTGTTTAAAATGTCACAAGTTAATTGCCATCTTGAGGTCAAATAACTACTGAGAAAGAGAACATATGTAAACTAAACTGTGATTAGTTTTATGTAAAATATCATGAAAATGTTCAAAAATTGTATTAAATTTTGTATTTTACATTGATTTTACAACAAGCCTTAAGCAAATTACTCAGTCTCTCTTTCCAACTGTAAAACGAAAGTGCGATTTTTGGAAAAAAATCTAACATAATACCATATTAATAACATGATGACTAGTGTTATACATTACAACTGGTTTCATAACATCTATTTCAAATTATCTGTAAACACAATAGCCACACCTATAGTAGGTAGGAAACTGATTGAATTTAATCGATTAAATAAATATTTTAAGATTTACTCTCTCATTAATCATATGCATAAATCTATGATCAGCCCCACAAATTGCATACTATATTATTAATAGTTATCTGAAAAATACATCAGGAATGTTTAAGACAATAGTTTTAATGTAAATGATCAGATTAGCTCCATTCTCCTTCCTCTTAACGCAGCGTCTGACATTTGTTGAGGTCATAAATATAACTCCTGGACTTTACACTCAACATTTGTCTAAAGGGTTGAAATAATCTGTCGCCAAGAAGCTCCAAATGCAACGCTTTCCATCGTGTCGATATCAGGGACATCCAAACTACAAAGTATAGTGGAAAACTAGTTGAAGAGTTATTCTCATTGTCTCATCAGGTACACATTTAAGTGCTTTACGACGTGATAGACAAGATCTCTAAGCACGGTGGAGCAACCCAGTTTTCTAAACTTAACGCAGTTTTTTTAGATCTCTTCAGACGAATAAGACTCCAGAGTTCATGAGTCAAGTCTGTGTCAACATCAGATTTCAGATGCTGCATTAACAGGAGGGTATACTGGAGCTAATGTGAACTTTTACATTGATTCAAACCTTCTCACTAGGTATGTTACGTATAGTGTTATTATATTCAAACAGTTAATATACCCCCTAAGACAACGAAAGCATAGATTTTCTGAATTTAAACTTTGAAATAGTGTACTCGTTTGCTAAATACTGTGCTCACTCCAGGAATAAAATCGTGTTCATGAGAAAATATTATATTTCACTGAATTTATTACGTGATTAATAACTTATGGTTAAACGCCTTTGATAGTACTTAGTAATTTAACCGCTCCAGAAGTAAGGCGCATGGAGGCTTTGATGAGATTACTTTAAAAGATGTCCGCTCCCATTATTTCCATTTTTAAGGCTTTTCAAACAAGGTAAGACACGGAAAACCTTGTAAATAAGGATCTGTAGATAGGTTTTTTTTGCAGCTAATCTTACTATTATTTTATGTTAGACTAGCTGACCCGGCGAACTTTGTTCCGCCTTAAAGGCAATATATGACATGATCACATTTTTTGCTTTTTAAATTAGGATTGTAAGTAAAAATAAAATAATTATTCAATGATTCTTTATTTGCCATTTATTGTAGCACCTTGTGATAAACTACAGTTTTTGTTATTTTATTAGGCACGAAAACAAATAACGCGGAAGGTCTTCCGACCCATGAATATACCACATATAATTGGCCATGGGAAAAACATGGATGTTCGAGATGAAGACCACAAACTTTCAACGATTGGCCTTGTGACTTATTTACAGTCATGACGAATGCAAGACGGATCGGAAATTGAAGCCGTTTAAACTCAAATGGCATGTCGGGTGGGATCATCGGGATCCTCGGAATGAGAACTTCCTCAACTTTGAATATTCCTTTGAGTATTGTGGCGTAAATAAAATGTTTCATCAATTTACTTACCACCAAACGTGTTCCGTGGCACAGTTTTGGTTGGTTTAAGTTTCGAAGCATGATTACTACGGAACCAATCTTTAGTCGTAAATTGTGAGGTGGTAAGCCAGGTACATCCAAGGAGTTTAAAAATTCAATTGGATATTTGGTGGCATCATCTTCTTTTGTTACACAGTCAATAGATTTGAAAGAATGCAGTGTACCAATGATCTCATTCTGAATTATGTAGTTTAAGTCATCTACATCTTTATTCTTAGCTGCCAAAATTGCTCGCTCACTCAACCTTTCATTATTTTTGTGGTTAGTAATGATGTTTGGGAATACTTAGTTCGTCTTACGATGAGACAAAGTTACAGATATTCGGAGGAAATTGAAATCAATCCGCTCGATTCGTCGACAGGTACTTGACCATTGCCGATAGCCAGCAATTGATCAGAGGAATCTTCAGCAGATTTATCGTTCAGCAATGCAACTCTCATGTTTGTTGTCAGCTGAAGTTTCTTAACATAGCGCCATAGATTCGATGATTTGAGGCAAGCGTTTATCTCGTCGGCAGCAGTCGATCTGGGAATTACTGGCAATGTTTGGCGGAAGTCGCCATACAGTAAAATCATTGCGCCTCCAAAACATCTCGAATCATTACGTAGATCTTGCAATGTTCGGTTAAGTGCTTGCAATGCACGTTTATGCGCCATTGTGCATTCGTCCAGATGATGATCTTCGATTCTGATAAAACTTTGGCCATAGCGGAGCGCTTTGTAATGTTGCATGTTGGTTCTTCAATAGATTGAAGATTTAACGGCAATTTTAATGCAGAATGTGCCGTACGACATCCTTCTAGCAATGTGACTGCTATTCCAGAAGAAGCAACTGCAACCGTAATGTTGGATCTTGCACGAATAGTGGCTAAAACAACTGATATGAGGAATGTCGTACCAGTTCCACCAGGGGCATCCAGGAAATATAAACCACCGTTTCCATCATCAATTGCCTTCATTTATGTATCATCAACTTCCTTTTGTTGGGGATTCATCAGGGGTACATTCGTTTGAACTACTAAATCTAATTCCTGGTGATCATATTCACGTTCCCGTTTCAATTCTCGATTAAATGCGTCATTCATTTCACGATTTGGCACTGGCATTCCTAACCTGACTAATAAACTACCGCACCTGAGATAACACATGTCTTCGGTCAAGAGCAAGACCCGATTATGTATCTCCTCATTCATTTCAAGATCGGAATTTCTTGAACTGACACGAATTTTATGTAAAATATCTTCTGCCATATTATCCTTGTATTTGTGCCACAGGTTAGATGGGTTCGATGGAAAGCATGTCGAAATGATGATAGCAAATGGAGATGCAGAGATAATTGCTTTGAATTGTAAAAAATTAAAATTTCAATTGTATTATCTGGATAGTAAAGTCTATGCTTAACAGTGATTGTAGAAACAGTTGAAACAAAATTTGCTGTTTCTCTTAAGCTTACTCTATGCTTTCAAACTATAAATGTAAAGAAATTTAAAACGGTAATTTAATTATATAAACATATATTTCTTTTGTCGCGTTATATATGTTTACAAAGAACAGCTGATTAAATTTGAACAGGCTCTTTCACTTAATAACATACGTTTGCTGCAATGCATTTCTTACGGGACATGAACATCAATCAAACGTTTGACAGGTAAGAACAGTTTGTATGGGAAAATCAAATTGTCGTTTTTAGTATTTTCCTTGTAATTTTGTTATATTTTCTCATCGTTTAAACCTTCCCTGGACTTTCACGAACATTTCAAGACCAAAATTAGCCTAATCGGTTCAGCCGTTCTCGAGTTTTAGCGCGACTAACGAACGGAAATTCATTTTTATTTATATAGATAACGATTTGGAATACGTATCTAACTAAGATAAAATCATACCTTGTACTTGTAAAAAAAGAGAAGTTTGGAAATTATCATTTAAACAACACTAATTATATTTTCTCTAGACAATGTACTTTTTCTGACCTCAATAACACCTTTAATCTTAAAAAAATAACAACATAATGTAAATATTTAATGAATAATTTTCAATAAAGTTCTGCAAAGTCATTATTTAACTATACATAGTATATTAAATAGAAAGTTCTAAGCATGTAATAACAAATTTCAGAGGTAAAATAAAGAAAGATTATAACCTACTAAATGTATGTGAAATTAAGTCGTCTATTGTAACAGTATATTTTTTGTTAGCTTACAATTATTACAAATACATGGTTGAACTAATCTCTTTAATTAAACTCAGTGAGGAATTAGATTGATCTTACCCTAATATTATTTTTATTTTATGACGTATATATTGCAATGGATAATATGCTATAATGTAATATAAAAATACTAAGGAGGATTAATAGGATATTTATAATAATGTTTTTCTTATCAATAAGAGAAAGTACTCCATGCTATACATTAAACGGAAAGTAGTGAAGATTATTCCTTAATTTTTACTTGGAACTCTGGGCTACGTATATGCTAAAGAATAATTAACTATTAATCACAAAAACTATTTAAATTGTGGTTACTTTACGATTAAAGTACATTAAATAGCAGTAGGTACAGCTATCCATCGTAAGTCCATATATTGTATGTTTGTAGTTGAATAAGAAGATGTTTTAATTTTGCCGATCGGTGTGAAATATATGTATGTAAACAAATTTTTATACTACAAAACTGTAAATAATAAGATTTTCAGTTATTGCATTTCCTATTTGAATATATAGTGTAACGATTTAGTACTGAAAAATATTCAATAAAAATAGACTAAACCATACAAAAATAAAAATGTTATCAATGCAATACAAATGTCAACATTGTAATACAAAACAAGGTAATACGGGGAACGACATACCAAATCTTTGAAAATATAGGGACAAATGTATTTAAAACTATATATATCTGAAGCACCCTCATTACAGGTACACTTATTTGTTTGGTAGTCTTAGGCGAGATATATCAGTCTCTATCTCGTGTAAATCTTCAACCGTCTAATAAGCGGACCCCCAATTTTTTCACTAATGATTCTAGAAGTCTTTTTGCTTCCAGATGATCACCTCTTCTTACAGAATTTGAAATCTTAGACTTTGATTCATCAGCAAGATTGATTATCTAGAGGATTACAGCGTACGCTTCATATCCTGAGCTGTCCTTCAAGAATATTTAGCCATTCAACATTTACCAGCAGTATTTCCTAACAGCGTACTTTATTTTACCTTTGATCATTCTACTACGATATGAACTCAGTAGCATGCTATAGTAGGGATGCTATACAGCTATAATTTAAAATCATGCAGGGAATCGAGCAGGAATATCTCTTGACTGTTAAATAACAGGAACTCTATCACTATGTAACGTCTTAAAGCAGGAAGATATTATTATTTGATGCTGCTAAAGTAGGCCACACCAATAATTACATTGTGTGCAATATACAGAATTTTATTTATAAAATAAAGAACGCTCATACAATCAAACCATACTGAACGTGATCATGACAAACAGCAATAAAATACCAAACTAAATAGTGTAATAGAAATAGATTTACTCTGTGAGCAACTTAAGTATATCACTAATTAAACCTGCAGTGTATGTTAAGTTTGCAATGATCAAACAGAGGTTCTAAAATCTCATAACTTACAACAACGATTCGAATTGTCTTTTATCATGATGGTAAAAGTAAAATTATTATATAAACCTCAAATCGCATTACCTCTAAAATAATCTTAAGAACAGTTTATTTTATTGTGCTCAAATAATAAAAGAATTATAAGTAACAGCACAGTAACATATAACATCATATTTAACATATAGTAACATATTTACAAAGAGATATATACAGTTATGTTTATTTATAAATTGTTTCTATTATTCTGTAAATTTATTTAAAACAAATAAAGAGTACGGATATTTTATTTACATGAAGTTTTATAATTAAATGTTGGTTACAATAATCATTTGTTTTAGCACCACTTATTGTGAATTTTTAAATACACGCCAGACATGTTGATACGCAAAATTAATCTTTGTGAAAATAATATTGTATTTCTATGAAAGTCACAAATATTCTGCAACATAAACTTTCATTAAACTCTGCCTTGTATCCCTTAACTCCCTCTTGTTTTTATAGCTTAATGAATATTTACGGCGAGACAGTTTAGACTGAATTAAAACACATGACGTCATAAAATGTGGTGGTTTTATTGCTCATTTACTATACCAACATGAATGGATAAATAGAAGCAGCATCTTACGTGTAATATCTGCCACTTATAAAACACGTTAGTCGTGTACTCTATCCAAGCAAGGTTTAAATTATGCAATAATACCTAGTTAGAATCTGAACTAAAACAACCAAACATAGATCTTATTTATGGATAATAAATTATAATCATATATTGTTAATATTTCAAGTAGTTCCTAAGAATAATACGGAAAATCAAAATAACAGTGTCAGTACTTCCCGTGTACGTTTTGGTTTTCTTTTATTTTGAAATGTGGAAGTATAAGAACTAATGCAATATGATATTTTACTCTAACAAATCTGTTAAGAATGTACAATGTGTTCACATTGCTAGACGTTTCTTAGAAAGCAAGTCACCCTCCATGCTTACGGCCTCCTTTGCTAATATGGAAATTATCCACGCATTACACATAACTACACATACAGTTTTAATCGTCTCACCCAACTCTTGTACGAAGATAATGAGAAAAAAATTGTTTGCAAGGTAGCAGTTAAGAGTTTTTATCATATCATTAACATATTGAAAACAATTTCCTTTTAAATTACAACTTGTCATCAAGTATATTAGCAATTAATTGTTAGTAGAGATCTTAATAAGATAATGCAACAATTAACACACAGTTTAAAGTACACTACTACTTAGCTCCTTAAAAATATATCTAATTAGTTGTACTAAGAGAATGTGTGCTTTTAAGAAAATGTAAAATGGTATAATAGTTTTGTACTGTACTAAAGCACTATGTGGTATATTACAGTATTATAAAAAATGCATCTTTTTATTTCTCTTTAATTAAAAAAAAATGCAAAATTGGCAACCATACTTACTAAATAAATACTCTATTATTAATCAAATCATGTAACCCAATTTGATATCTTTTATGTCCAGAAAACCACAGCGTAGGATGTAACTGTTACCGTGTCTAGAACAGAAATATTCTACGGGAGTTAACGGGTATATTAGCAGTCAGAAGGTGAAAGAATATTTTATATGGTTTAAGTTCGAATACAGCGGTGGTTCTTTGTTGAGCTTTAATCGAAGTTGTTAATTTTGTTTGTTATTGACGATGAATGAATTCAGACGATAATCATTGGACTTTGGACGTTTACTATTTCTATATGTTACAAAAATAGAACACAACTACGTTTTGAGAAATAAAATCTACCCCTTTTCTCAGGTGTGAAACCTTTAAGATATAATGGTAAACATATACTGAAATAAAAAGTGTGATCAATGGCTTTTTTTGTATATTTTAGAGTTCTTGACATTTCAATGCTCCCAGAATTTCAAGAAGATATTAGGGATATTCTCCAATCATGGCCACGAGAAGACAAGGTGTTTAAATAAGGATGTCAAAATCTTCTGTGACGCATAGTAATCATAATATCAAAGAAATAAATGTACTATAAACACGGTCGAGAAATTTTTAGTTTAGCCAGTAGACACACTCTTGTATTTTTGATAAAAGAATTATTACATCTATAACTTATAGAGCTTGTAGTATCCGTAATACCAAACCTTGCACATGGATATTGATAAATAAGAGAAAGATGTTAATGAATTGTGTGATTTCCTTTAATATTTTAAATATAGTAATTTAACAAAATTATTACAGTCAAATAAGAAAAACACAAGTATTTTTCTTTTTTAAATTACAAGGTACCACCTATTTGAAATTTGTATTGCCATTTCAACGGTTTTACAAAAAAAAATTATTCAATTCTTAATGAAGTACGCAAACCATAAACCGTACTTATGGTACGGCAAATAACAGTATGTAACATACTGCAACATAAACCGTAAACCGTTTTCTTTTTATGCTGGGTTTTTGTGTTCATAGTTGTGTTACTTTGAAGAAATGCTTGCACAAGCTGGGAGAAAAAAAAACTCTTTGCTAGTTTAACAGGATCAAACTCTTTGCTGTTTTGAAATATTGTCACACATTAGAAAAATACTATGTATCTATAAACAACTTTTATCTTTGCACTTTTTGCGAAAGGTTGCGAAAGTTCACACCCGCTCAAAATTTGGAAAAGGAATTTACTGTTATTATCTCAGTTAATATACATTGAAGAGCAAAAGAATGAAACATTCATTCTTAGGTATTCTTTCATATCTTTTCAGGTTTTCAGATAGCGGCCATACAAAGTTTTATGTAGTATCGAATAATATTGCGGTAATAACTTTAAGCAGTATAATTGCAGTAATTTCTAGCCGGTTGAAACTAAACTTAAGAAGGTCCTTTAATAAGTTCTTACCTAACTTAAGCAATACAAGTTTTCTAGATGGTGGCCATTTGTATTTGTGTAAAATCTTTATTTCACAACATAAATCAAAATTAAATCATTGTATAAAGTTGTAAAGCGCAAAAAATTAATGAGTAGGGGTAGTAGTTATTAGAAAGATAATTATTATTCTTTCCAATTTTTAGATAAGTTTTAAGGTTTCAAGACGGTGGTCATTCAATAATGTTATAATTATGTAATAACATTAAATAGTTTTAAGTGAATATGCTTCCAAGCATAGTTACGGATTCATTAAATATAAATTAAGGGTTTGTTTTTAAATACAAAATTTTCTTCTTGTGTTTTTGTAAAGTTTTAAGATATTAGAGTTTCTAAATATTAACAATTTAAAGAGTGTAATAAAATTCCAACTTTAACAGTCTTCGTACCAGCAGTGTTGTGTAAATTAAACGTCTAAACAGATACATTATTTCTGTTCATTACTTCATTATGAGAGCCACACACGAAATTACCTTTGTTCCGACAAATCCGGATTTCAATGTACTTTATAATTTCTGATAAAACTTCGTAAGTTACGTGACTCTAGAACTAACCCAACCCCTATTACAGTACCACGAGAATGAAAAGATGTTAACTTTTTGTAGATTAATTAAGGGGTATAATTTATTCTGTATGTATGGTAATAATAACATGATTTGATTTGAATGCCAATGTGTGCTCTCACCTTTAATTTTAAATCTTTTAAGTAATAAAAGTAACTTTTCAAAGTGGTTATAGATTTTGGGAATTAATTTAATCTACATAAATATGATGGGTTACTATAATTTACCACTAAAATGCGCGATTATTATTGGACAGCTTAAAGTAAATGTAAGCTGACTAATTTTCAAAATAATTCTTGTTAATTCTTTTGTGGTCAAAAATATGCACAAAATATTGACAGATACAATTATACGTATTCAAACCCATATAAAACTACAGGAGAACCTACAGATACTCACGCATAATCCTACCCGTGGTTTCTGATGTCTGTATTGTCCTGGGGGCCTTTTCTTCCACGTTGTGTGTAACTTTGTGAAAAATCTCCAATGCATAATTTCCAACTAATGTTTTTGAGTCTTGTTATAATTATGGAACTTATTATTAATTTTTGTCAGTAGGGTCCCAGTAACAAACGTAAAATAAAAGTCAGTGACACCATTTATTTCGTTCAATATAGTGCAGCAGATGTCATACAATTTTCACATCGAACATTAAGGTCAAGGAATTAAAATAATAGTTAGGAATTAATAATGGTTTAGCGGAAAATTTATTCGAAATGTACCCCTGCCGAATGTGACACTTGCCATCATAAATACCCTATAAAGTAAAGTCCCACATGTGATAGACACACCACGTCGCATCGCAAGAAGTGAAACAAAAATACAGTCGGAACAACCGGCCGGGCAGTGGTAACATCTGCTAGTTACTGTCTCGCCTGCTGTTTGTCCTTCTCCAAAAACAGTTGTTTATTTCAGCGATGACAGTATTTGAGAGCCTGTCGAAAAATATTACTCGAGGACAGGAAATTATTATTCGGTATTTATTATTTTAAACAATCTTATTAAATGTTTACATGCCAATTATTTAAAAGTGTAATACCAATCTTAGACACTTAAAAGACTTCATGTTTAGGATAAATGTAACATAAACATTAAATAAAACAATGTATAGCTTCGAATTCCGAGTAATCAATTAACAATACTTTTTGGAACTACTAATAGCATTCTTCTCATATATAGTGTGAGTGTTAAATTTATCCCCTTCCTACATTCTCTGCAGTTATTTAGATGGTCAATCACTGATAAGAAACTTGGGTAAACAGAATATCATAAAATAAAAAATATATATTTACTACAGTCAATAACGCGCACCAGAATATGCATATATGATATAAGCAAATCAAGTTGTACAATTATGAAAATGTTGAAGGCGAAAAAAATCGAAGGACGAGTATTTTTATATAATGACGATAAGCATCGTTATCCCGAGATCCAAGTCTACTGTAAAGTCGGCCGGCAACGACCAGTCTGTCTAGAGCGCGTTTATTACTTATCGTCTGGTTGACATTTATGCTTTGGTTTCGTGTATGTAGTATCTGATTTGATAGTATATAAGCGATGAGTATGAGGTTGCGGGCACTCATAGTACTTGAATCGAGATAGTCTGTATTCTTTGCAGATATTTATTTTTAATTCAAATAAAATAAACAGTAAGACGACTGATGACCAACAATTTCGTAGTTGAATAACAGACTGCATTTCTTTGAGGTACTTTAAAAGAATAGTTACTTAGTTTGATTATGGAGTGTTTCAATGTGACAAATCCAACAAAGCAAGAAATACTGATTACAACTTCAATCAACGAGAAAAAGCATATAGTGTAGGATTTTAAGGATATTACAAATTAAAAATGAGAGCATGCCTGATAAGTTTTTACGTATATTCTACAAGACAGGGCTGATGTATACATGGAGCCACCTACTAGAAGAGTGTCTACTATTCAATAATATGATCATTAACTTTAAGTTGTGAGAGTCTTAAAACGACGGCTGTTGAAACGATCTAAGAAGTCAGTTTTATACTTTTTCTGTGGCAAATTTTTTCTTCAGGCCAATTTTGAATCCAGAATCCAGGAGTCAAGTCTGTGACAACGCCAGATTACAGACGCTGCATTAAAAAGAAGCCAAATTGGAGTTAAACTCAAAATTAACACCGAATTAACCCTTCTCACCATATCGACGTTATGTGAAGATTTTTAATTAAGTGTGTTTTAGGGAACTGACTTGTAATTTTAATAATAATTATTTATAGTATGGTTTGTAGTCACCAGAATTCGTTGTTAGTCATTATATTTTATTGTTAATATTCGAAAATATATTCAAAATATATATTTGCGCTATTTATAAATTGATATTTATATATTAACTTCTGGAGAAATATGAGAATAATTCAAAGAAAGCAATGTTTTTTTTTCTCCCACGTTGTTCATTGTTGTAACTTTTTTCACCAAAGATTAGTAGTTTTAGTCGTTGTTGAATACAAACAATGAAATGAAATTCTGTCAACCACCACGATCGAAGGCACACACGACAGTTGTATCTAGAGTATGGGGGGGGGGGTGACAAACGACTGACGGTTTTTACGTCCTTCTCGCCTGTTCTGCCATGTGAATCAGATATTACACTTTTTATTGTTCTGTTTTCTGGGTTTTCGAAGTTGAAAAATGAAAAAGATGTTGTAGTTTATAAATAACTTCTAAAAAAATTCTATTGTTTAATTGTTTCTGTTGTATGATATCGAAATTCATCCTCGTACCCATGTCTCGATTGTAAAATACTGATTTACACATTATGGATTGATGGGGAGCTCTGAGCTGCTTCCCGTCAATCCATGTTATCCATATCCACTGCTATTTGCAGTGAATAATAACAGTTTTATGGTTTTTAATGCCATTCTCGTCATCAGACTCAAGTTCTACATCTCATGACTCGACAACCCATAAGAACACTTATCATTAGTCACCTCGACCAATTTTATTATAATGTTTAGCGTAATCGTATTTCCTATCCAAAAACCATACAACTAGAGCCTTATTCTATCTTGATAATTGCATAAGTAATCCGACACCAGATCGTAGCACACATCCCTGACAGCACATTGTCTCATTGGTGAGAATTATACTCATACCCAATGTAAGTACAAACTTGTGATGTTTCGACACATAGCTGTTATTTATTCACATAAGGATTGTATGTGAAATTTGTTACGACGCATAAATTATTTCGAAAATATTCATCTAGATTAAATATTGTATTTAACTCATACACTAAGCTAAAATTTAAAATATATTTTTAAAGATTAAATATAAAACATATGTTCAAAAAGAAACTTTGCAGTAAACTTAACGCTTCAACTGTAAAGGAGTATTAACCTAATTCACAAGTGTGTATTGTAAGTAATGATTATTAATCTGATCCGTCGAAAAAGATATTTGATATTTCAAAAACTTAGGTATTTTTGTGGTATCCTAAGGAGCTTTCTTGCTCTTTAGTAACCTCCTCTTATTATTTTAAAATAGGAAATTAAAACACGATTTATAAAGGCACTCACTATTCAAAGTGATGTTACGTTTATATTACGTAGACCTGACATTTAAAAGAAATCGCTTTAAAGAAATATGTTGCACATAGATGTAAAAATCATTCGTGTTATACTTACGGAAAAACATTTGATTTGCATTTTCAGTTTTATTTAATCTAAAACGGTATTACTAGATGGGATTTATCGTTCAAAACCTGCCTCCATAGGCTCCCATCTTAATTTTGTGTGTGAGCCATAACAATATTAACCCCTTATAAATACTGGGTCTGAGAAACCTATCTTAGTTGTCTACTTCCGGCCCTTGGACTATTCTCACGGACTAAGTTATTCCTGGTGGATTAGTAAAGTTTGGATTGTTGCCCAGATCAAGAAAATAATAAAATTGCTAGGAGAGTGATCTTTGGTAAAAACGCTACTGCCTTCGGTTATTGTAATTGACTTCCGGTCTCAGAGGTTTTTTGGACTTAGTAACGTTAGCGGTGAGGTCGCGATCAAAAATAAGTCTAATGTACGTAGGTCTAAAATGTTTTCTTCGGTAAAAAACCCTACATACATTAAAAATAATCTTCTTTCAGTGTAAGGTATATCCGGAAGACGGAATAGACTATAGTAAGGTTAGCGTGAAAAGACTACTTCGAATAAAAAATTACTACTACCGTAATTTGAATTTACTTCCGATACCATATTACCGTTTGCATTGTCACTCGGATTAAGATATTGTATATTAAGTTAGACTAAAAATTCTATTTCTGTCACAAAGCGACTATTTCAGGCTTCTATAATCTACTTCAGGTTTAAAGTATTTCACCCACACGTGGTCTGTTAATGGCATAATTGAAATGTTTATAATAAATAATAGTTTTTTCTAGTGGTTCCGACCCTATTTTCCTGTGGGTCCTTGGTCTTTACTAAAATAGTTATATTTTGTATGTAAGAGATGAGGAATTGCGTAGAATTTAATATCTGTTGGATATTGGGAAGTTATAAAAATAAAAATATACTTTTTAAGGGGGAGTTTCATGAAAAAGGACAATTTTTTTTATTTGTTATTATTATGTTTTCAAACCCTTTTAAATTGGATAGAGGACAGTTTAAGAAAGAAATTGTATTTTTTAAACCTTGAAAATTCTCCCCCCCCCCTCCAGGGGGGAGGGTTTTTTGCCGAATTTTAGCTGTTTAGTAAAATTACTAAGGGTCAAAAACTAATAAACATTTTCAGCTATTTTTTTTTTATTTTGTCATGAATACTGGTCTTTAAAATGTGGAGTATGGGTTTGTACTTAGTATTAAAATTAGGTAGAGAAAAACTTTTTTTTTCAAACTCAGAAATAAATAAACCAACTTTTTTAGTTAAAAAATGATTTTTAAACACTTCTCATTATTTTAACAGCAAATCCATACTCCACTTTGTAGACAATTTAATTATGAACAAAATAAAAAAAAAGTAGGGCTCTATCTCTTTTAAAACCTGAGTTATTCAAATGTTTGTTATATAAAAACAAACTTTCGGAAAACGTAAAAAAAACTAAAAATAGTAAGGAAAAAATAGACTAGTTGATGAATAGGCCTACCTTTTATTAAAATTCTCCAGCACCATACATTATGCCCTCTAGCTCCTTCCTCTTTTCCTCTTCTTGCAGATTTTTTCATTCTCAAATAGTTCCTTCTTCGTTTGACTCTCTCCGACTTCGCTTGATGGATTTTAAGTTTTCGACGTCGATCTCGCACTCTTGCAATCATGATGCTTTTTTTTCCAGGTGAAATTTTTGTTCTTTTGAAGAATGTTGATAGCTGAGGCATTTCCAAAGTTAAATTCACTCACACCCTCAGCTACAGCAGCTTCAACTATCCTTCTTGATACACTTCTCGCTTTTGTCACATTTCCGCCAAATGAAGCTATGTAAGCTTTCATTGGCATTCTGAGTTTGACCTTTGAGACATCTTTCTAAACAGGCTAGTTTCTGTGAGTCTCTTATATATTGGAGCAATATGTTTGAGAACAGTTGGATTGAGAGGTGTTTTTATGTTGTCACTATGGCTTCCAGGAATTTCATTATTAGCAATCGCACGGTTGTTAAAAACACCATGAATTTGTATCGGTTGGACACTTTGGTATGACTAGGTTTTTCATCGGTCGATGTGCAGTGGTGAAGAGTAGCTAAGATAGAGTTTCTAACAGTGGGTGCATCTTTGTTGATACTACTAAATACAGCATTGTGGTAATACCTGGTATAGCTTTTTGATGGTTGAGTCCTTTAGACTGCCATGGGATTTTCCTCCAAGAGTGATTTTTTGAGCTTTGCACACTTTTACTTGGTTGCGGAGAGCAGTGCCCAGTCTTTTAGAAACGTGATTTATACACTCCTCTTTTTTAAAACATCTTCTCCATAGATGTTGAGGTCTTTTAAAATGAGTGAACACCTTTTGAATCTCCATCGCTCACTAATGTTGTGTAGCGAAATTTGTAGCTTAGTGAGCGTTTCCAAAGAATTTCAGCGGCGGCGACTTCCATACCTGGAGAGGATCCTTCATAATTCTTATCGCAATCTATAGCATGGCCTGCATACCAAATGTCAAACTCTGGGCTTCCTCTCCCCAAATCATGTTCTGCTGAGGCACAGTTGCGACAAAATTTCGAGAGAACGCAATAGTCAATTACTAGTCCCGTATCTATATGAATAATAGAGCTACTCCATAGTTTGACGTAAACCCCTTTTGTGCCACGATCCATCGAAACTGACCGCTAAGTCTATGGCACTATTAGCTTCTAAGGCGCTGTTTTCTTTTTGACAATGTTCACGCACACGTGCTCGTGCTTTTGAAAGACTAGCAATACCGGCCATTTTTGTGGATTTTGTTTACGCTTTTCATACACTTGCTATAATATCCCTTGCTCATAATGTTCATGTTCATTACTAAAGCAAAACTGCTCTATAGCGGCATATCCCTTGCTTATAGTACTAAAAGCTTTAGCAACTCTTTTGTTTATGTCGTACTCAGTTTCGGATTCTATTTGCCTTGAACTAGACATGGACATTTATGTTTCCGGGCACACAATCACTACATTCCACAGAAAGCTGAGCGTTAAACCCTACTCTATTTGTAATAGATAGCTTCAGGCTTGACCTAAAAACAATCGGGGCATAACAAATTTTGTCACCAAATTGCTCAGAACACTTTTTGTCTACGAACAAATATTCAGGCGCAGCGTCTAAATCTTGTAGGCCTACCTGGCTGTCACTGTCTACAAAGTCCTTTTTTCTGACGTTCGTGTACAAATCATCTATATCATTGGTTCTGGTACATTAGGTTGAGTAGACATACTTGGTCCATGTATTAGACTTATTTGCTCTATGTTAGGAATAGGCTCAGGCATATTTGGACTGCCTATTGAACTAGTGCCACTTAGAATATCCCCACTCAGGATATCATTTTTTGATTCTAGAATTTTTGTCCAATTCCCATCTCTTTTGAATAGCTAACCTAGCTCTATCTTGTTTCACTTTTGAACTATTTTTCATTCGAGGCATTTTCCAGCTGAACTAGCCTAGTTTTGGCTACTCTACAATACTTACTAACCAATACACGAAACCAACACTTACTAGAACGAATGAAACTAAATAAGCAATAATAAAACTGAATAATCACTAATGTTATTGCAATACACAGATCACTGTAATGTTGTTTATGAGAACTAATAACAAACTGTTTTGTAAATACAATCAGATGGTAGTATGAATCACTTGTTGATCTTGCAGAAGACACATCACAACTGTCTGCAGGCAGACTTGCAGAAATCATATCCCAAAGATTCTATTAGTATAAATAATTTTACAAAAGAATTATAGAATACATACTATAAGTCATGTACTCACCATAAATGCATGTTATCTAATAAATTGGGAGTTGCCTTCGCGAGACACTAGAGGTAACGCTCAAAGTGGCAAAATTTAGCGGTGTAGTGCCGCACTAATTATTTTTTTATGAGTAGAAAAAAAAATGTTTTTGGTCATGTATTATACATCACCGTGTTCGTAAAAACACGGAGAATAAGAAAAAAATAAATTTATAAAATGTCAAAAAAATTTGATTTTTTGTGTTTTTGCCGTGAACTCCCCCCTTAAGGTTGAAACCTCATTTAACACTTGTAGATAGTTGAAGTTAGTGACAAATCTGTTATTTCTGTTTAAAGCATTAAACAAGTACGAGCCAAATGTCATCGTTTAGGACAAAGGGACTTAAACAACAAAAATAGTATTTATAGGAGCTGGAACTCCAATTCAACCCCTGTAGAAGTGTATATATATATATATATATATCGAGACATAAGTAAATAAACGTTTTGTTAGAATTTAGCAAAAACAAATTAAAATGAAGAGATTGAAGAGATATTTTGGGTTGGGCTCAAAAACTATGTTAGTTATTAAAAATAATTAGCTGCAACAACTTGCATGTCATTAGTAGAACTTAATTATGCTTCAATTAATAATACATTCTTGTATATAATAATTGTATATTATTGTTTTGTTCTGAATGGACATAATTTTTATAGTTAAAATATACCGTTTCTAATTATGTATAACGTGTTTTTAATATGTTAAACGCTGAAAGTTAAATTATTGGGGTAACTATTTTATAATGTTTATTGTGTTCCTAATTAAAGTTTTCTAGAAAGTCAGAGAAAGCCCATATCTACAATGCTCCATCTTATTACAAGGGTTAAACTGTGATTGATCAAATAAATAAAATATTCTGAAAGATATAAGGAATTTGTTATCTTACATTCGAAAATGTGTAGAGTCTGAGCCCCGCACAGGAAAGTTCATGTTTGAGTTTAAATTGTCTTCGGTTATATGACTCAGCGTACCCAACTCCGCAAGAGACAAAGACCTTGCTAAGCAGGAAGCTAACAGTGAAGTTCTAAGTACAAATATGACTTACACTCCAGTTCTAACTTACTGCAATTTACATGAACGGTTGTAATTTAAATAACATTGTATTCGCTCTTGTGTATTTGCTCGTTTACCGCAGAACTACTAAACGTCGTAGAGTAGGGTAACAACAAAAAAAAAAACATTTATAATATAAAAAATAATGTAATTGTTGTTAGTAAAATTTAAATTAAATCAAGAAATTCTTGTTGGATAAAATACACTTTCTATGTTCCAGAATTCAAATATTTTATACTCTTTACAGCTATGTTTAAACATGTTAAAACAACTATCTATAATTCATACCGTAAATTCTTGCCCTTTTAATAACTTTTGTAAATTCACGAAACTAGATCAAAACTATTTAGTATTGTTTTATATTACCTTCCTTCATAAAAATTAGCTTAATATAATTATTTGCTTATTAATCTGCTCCCTCTACTGTTGCTCTGCAACTATCATCAATAATTATCTCAATAACTTCCTAATATGATGATACTTTTAAGATATCCTATTTTTTTATTAGAAATAATTTAATTGGACATAAACAGAACTTAACTATATGATATAAATATAATCAAATTTATAAACAGTAAATTTGTATACAATATGTCATTTATACAACATAATAACGTAGAATACAAAAATTAGTGAATTCTTAAGTGTTTTGCTTACTGTCGTTAAATTAGTAACATTGTTGAAATCTCCTCTCTAAATAAATATTGTTCTTTGTTAATACTACTAACTACAGTGAAACATGCACGTATATATCTGAAATGAAGAGTCTAATTCTATTTCATATCTAAATGTAAATTCGACTGATTAATTATATGTGCACATTACAAATAATTGTCAGTATACTATTTAAACTTTAGAGGTTTCTTTTCATTAGAGACATGGAACTTTCCTGGGGATTTTAGACAATGTGGTTATAATTAAATTACTGTAATAGATTGTTGCTGTCCACATTATTAATTATTTACTCTGTAAATCTATTGATAAATTGGTAAGATTTCAAGTAAAGAATTATATGCTAACATTTAATTTTCAATACTCGAAATTCTAGTGCTTAGGCGTTGGAAGTAAAAGAACCTTGTTCTTACGTAACTTTGGTTGACGATGAGAATTGCTTCTTACCTGTAACAGAAACGAAAATATTTAAAATAACTGAAACATGTTAAAATAGTAAAGGTTGTGGAGTAAAGTTTATCTAAATATATACTGTAGTCTCAAAACTAAATTTATATCTAACAATAATTAAATGTACTAAAAGTATATTATATATAACTTATTATATCATAATAATATTGAACGATATACAATACATCAATTTACAAATTTAATTTGTATTAATAACGACAGACTTGCATTTTAAGAAATTCATTATAGTCAACCTAACATTTAGTAAAACATAAATTTAATAGAATTAAGGTATATAGAATCATCTCATCACTTGCTTTTAAAATCAAGACGGGCTGATGGACTTCATATAAGTTAAATTTTACAATTATTCTACATTTAAGCTGAAAAAATATTTACATTTTCTAACCTGTTACGTTTAGTTATTGGTTTAAGGTTTTGTTTTGGTTAGATTTATACGCTATCAATACGATAAGAAAATTATTGAAGTATAAGCTACAAAACCTATTTTCTTGTTTTATTTCTGAATGATAACGATAGACTACATATACATGGTGTAAAATCGGCTGAGTAAATTAATTACGTTCGTATCGCCAAGTAGAAACCTGCCCTTGAAATATGAAGTTATCTATATGTAATTTAATTTTTTAAGCAGCTTACCTTTCAAAGTTTAAATGCAACCTCAAAATTTCTATTAAATCGTATTGAAATGCAATAAAAATAACTGACCCTTATGACTTGAGTATAAAAATAATTCTTATTTTATTATCTTAGGTATATGAAGTTTTGTTTTTGTTGGACACTAAATACTTTATTTACCAAAAAATATAAAATATCAAAATAAACTTTTAAGCCGCGTTTACAATTTTACAGTCGCAGCGAGTTTATTAGGCCTCGAAGCCTGACGAATATTCTTTATCATATTATTGATTTATTAATGTTCGTGTATACGTAACCTAATGTATATTGATCGGAGACGTAAGGAACAGATGAAAGCATTAGTGTTAAACAATGTTATTAAAGCTTATCTCTTAGCTAGAAATATACCTTTAAAACAAATTAAGGCATACATCAGGCATGACAAAAGTTTATGATGAACCACGTTTGAAACGATTCCTATTCCTAAATATAAATACAACAGAAAAATTATATTGAAAATATAAAAAAATATTCTATTTTAAAAATAATGTATTATAATATTCCAAATATTATAATGATGTGTAGTGTTTACTAATTAAAATTTGTTTTATAAAAATATATGTAATCGGTGAATTTCTCATTATAATTTGGGACCTACTGCTTTGAATATTTAAGAGAAACATTCATAAGAACAAAATATGTACATTGTTTTAACAGATCTTGGTTTACTCGATGATTGGTTGATACAGCGTGTTCACACCTTGTTAAATGTTTCTGCCCCTGTGCTTCCCACAGCACTTGTATAACAACGTCGATGGTGATGTTCAAAGTTTATCCCTTACTAGGATTCTGTCGTTTGTTTTGTCATTTATATCTTCATAAACATCTGGTCTTTAATACGAAAACACTTGATTAATACATTTGATCATAAAACTTAAATAAATATGAATAAACTTTTACGAGTGTAATCTGTGGCTTCAGTATTTTAATCTGATATTCGTGGTTATATGGTTTCATATCTATAACTTTGACTGTTTATTTCTAAATATCTTAATCTTAAAAGTCTTATGACAAATAACAATTGTCACACAAAAATCATTTCAGTAGGAATGCATCTAGTATTGTTTTGCAACTGCAATTATAAAAGTTTAAAGCATATTATCAATGATTGTTTCAGACATTATATTTAAGAAATAATGAATATGTTCTTATTTATAATAACTATATACTGTCACAGGACTATTTTGAAGATTTATTCAATCCTTATCAATTATTCCTTATTCGCCAAAACAATATTCTAAAAGGGCAGTGTTTCAACCACAATAAGTTTCAAGGAACATAAAATATAAAATTACAATAATCATACAAATATTTTTAGGATATTTGTGTAAGAGGTAATCAGATTCTCGGTTAACCTGTTCGGTTTGTAGGCAGAACCAAATTCATTCCTTTAAAAGTATGAGTATCTTGGAATGATATGAAGAACTAAAACAAATAAAATATTAAGCAAAATGAAGATATTAATTGACACATTCGCAATAATAGGAATATAAGGTGCTGCTTTATTTTGCTACAAGCTCCACCAGTAATTATGCAGGACTAACGGGCAATGTTTCCTACTAATTAAACTGGTTCCACTAGGGGACCAGTTTTACTTTTTCGCAGTGCTCAATTTACATTAAAGGTGTACTTTAACTGTGTTAAATGTTTATCAAACCAGTGTGTTAATATAGTATTTTAATTAATTCTTCTAAGTGCATCAATACCTACGTCTAACGACATTTTTATTCAGTGTACATATTATACAGGTTAACAAATGTCTAACTAGAGTTCAAGTTTTAGCGAGCACGTTTTATCACTAGATTTACCTCAAACTATTTTGGGATTTAGGGATCATTTTCCGATGGCTGTCAGAAAACGATGTCGAAAACAATATAGTTCGGTGATATCTGGCCGACAGCTTGTGTATCGCGATGGTGTATCTTCTTCCCTGTACCACCAACCTTCAAGAGAGGAAGATATGGTTGGGGTTGTCATGCTTTGTGTCCTAGGAAATTTTATCTGTCTTCAAGGTTTGCGAAATAGTTTCAATTCCTGGTAATAACCTGGGATATATGTCTTTATCAGTACATACACTCGAGTCCTAAGAGTTTTTCAAACTCTACAAACTAATTTTCTTATTAAGGACACAGTCTTACTATTAAAGAGTTGACTATATCTCCTTTCTAAGAATGCATCAGTTGATTGGCCGTATACGTTTGTCGACCTATATCACCGTAAAAATCATCACGTTACTTCCTTCCATATATTTACAATATATTACCAGAAAATGAGAAGAATCGACGCTGTAGAATACTATGCACGTCTAGGATAATGCACCACAGAGGCAGGAAAATTATGACAAATTCACAAAGCATAATCCTATAAATGTTACCTGAAAGACTAACAAGGGGAATTATAAAAAATACATAATAAGCAGTTGTCTATCTGGTAGGACATCAATTCGTCTCAGAACAAAAAGCAATAACCCAGGCACCATCTACTGCATGAGAACGTACTGCAAAAGAAAGTACCACACTCCATTACGTCAAAGATAAGACGCAATTTGGTGGTCTCAGGTCTCCATATAAGAGTTAGGTCATTATCATTATATATAAGTATATATTTATAATTACCTGTCAATTCGAAATACAACCGAGCAAAAATTTGTATATTCAAATTAATCTATTTACCAGTAATGATTTTAAAACATTATTTATGTTTAAAATTTGGTTTTAACCTCTAATTTGGAGCTAAGTTTTGAATCAAATACTACCAATGCTATTTTAGATCTATAGTTATAATTGAACTCAACGTCTAGTGTCTGAAGGAAATTTTCATTTGCTATATACACCAAACAAATAAAGGGATCATCCCTATATAAATTTAATCTCATATTTAATGATGAAAAATTATAATTATATTAATCAATATATATTTTATACGCTGATTTTTAAACATTGCCGTTGGAACTCACATTAAAGCAGTTAAATGTCACTACAAATATATGTAAATTTATTACTTCATGTATTAAATTTATCTATACATAAATTTTAGTTTACTAAAAGTATACTCCTCCTTGCGTGAAAGAGTTGGATATGTATATATGAAACTGGAAGGAATATGCGATATCTTGCATTCCCGCTTTAGGTAAGAAATCACAGAGGTGGATGTATTATAAATATAAATACATAATGAATACTTCTTATACGATTTTATGAAAACCAGAGAACCATGTATGTTTATTAGAGTTCAAATTATTATGACTTCCAATTCATATTTTGTACAGAATTACCTCCAGAAATACATGTGCAACACTGAATAATATTTTACATTTCTGATATGTTGATGAAAGTCTTGTTGAAAAGAAGGAAAGATATGATTGTTTGTTCTTGAATGCCCTAGAGAACTGGGCATGATATTGAGATATGAAAGATGGATGAGAGTTGAATGAAGGATTGTTATCGATTGGGGGTTAGCAGCTAGGAGGAAAGGGAAGGGTGGAATTGTAGAAGGGACAACCTTCTTATGTCTGTCAACACTTCATCAATACATACGCATTCCGTCTAAAAATCCTGCTTTATATTTTTGCCATATTTTTAATTACAAATGTTGTCAATTAGAGCTTAAAGAAATATATGAATATAATGAATATAATGAATATAATGAATATAATGAAGTTTATTCCACAGTATTTCAAATTTACATGACATGGCAATAATGGAATAATACTAACCACTGTTACCAGTAATTGTGGCTAGTTAACAAATTTCAATACATAATAAATATAACATATTTGAGTTCAGTTCAGTATACTGTTCAATTAAGGTTGACGTGCAGCTTTGCAGTGTTTGTGGCGTGTCTTGATGTGGGGGAGGCGAACAGTAGATAATATAAGATAAGATTAGACAGTTAGAATTTTTTACAATGAACCTAGACTTAGCTTGTCTTCAATGGATACACCGTTTAAACTACGATTACAAAGTCATTTGATTTTATATATAAAGGTACACAGTTTAATATTCATTACAAATACAAAGGCAAACAGATACAATACTTCAATAATACTATAATACTTTAACTAATCATACATATAATTTTAATAAGTATTTTTCCTGTAAACAAGTAAGTTCTTTTTTATCTAAAAGCCATATTTTCAGTTTTTTACAAAAAAGGTTTATATTTTCTATTTCTTTAATTTCAGTAGGCAACTTGTTAAAATACTTCGGTCCCAGATATAAGAATGATTGTTTTATTATAAATTTGTTTACTTTTGGTAACATGAATAGTCTGAGCTCATTACTACGCATATTATAGTGGCTCCTTGAGAACCCTCTGTTGCCACTTCTGCAATAAAAAAGTCGTAATGTTTTAAAAGTGAACAAATGTTGTATAGGGAGTATGTTAAGGTTTTGGTAAAGAGGAAATGAAGATACTAATGTGGACTTTTTTAGAATAATGCGTAAAAACATATTCTGTGTTCTTCTCAAGTTGTCAATAACTGTCTTTGACCCACCTGCCCAACAGACAATGCCATATTGCAGTCTAGAGTGTATTAGTCCATAATACAAACTACGCAGCAAGACTACGTCACAAAAGTTTCTTAAAAAATAAAATTTACGTAAGTTATATTTTATTTGATTATGCAAAAGGTTTCCATGTGCCTTCCATGTTAGATTTTCATCAACATTTATACCTCTTATATTATTTTAAAGCAACTAAAAAAGAAGTTACAAATTTTCATTTTGCGGAATTTAAAGTTTTGATTTTTAGAATTATTTCATCAAAAGGACATTGATGGTTCAGTAATTAATACACAATGACTTAAGGACTTACAGAAAGAAAACGCATGTACCTATCCGTTCTTCAACGGAAAAAAATTGTTTTGCTTCTGTAGTTTGGAGTACATGACAAAAACATTTTCAGCAATACAATACTTTTTTCGGAATTTAGGTCTGAAAGTATCCCTAGCGTTCTCTGTAAAGTATATGAAGAAAGATTTTCAAATGAGTATACATGTATTTATTGATAAGATACAAATATTAACAATAGTATTAAATTTAATTTATTGAGAACAATTAAACAGGTTTACATATTGTTTTAATTTATATTATTATACTCACTTTGAACTAATGTAAAATCCGTTATACGTCGATTGTTTGATGCACAACATTTTTAGAACTAGTTTTTCTGACTCAATCGATAGTTGATTAAATGATTGTAAAAGCTCATTAGTATAAAATCACGAGGTAAAGATTTAATACACCGTAACAGATAACTAAATCATATCTAAAAGTAGTATTATAGTGTTCTAAAAATCCGATAATTTTCTTATTGTTTGGAATAATATATGTTGTTATAACCATCAATGTTAAAGCGTATTCAATTGAAAATTCTAATAGTTTTGGAACAAACACAAACCAATACTATAAAACCTACTCCAAAAAGTGTAAAAGCACGAAATAAACTAATAAAACATAATTTAAAAGATCATAACACATGTTTCTCTCCGCAAAATCAAAATAAGCAGCAGTAAAATATACTTCTTTATGAAATAAATTAACTGGTTTTTATTATAGCCTGAAATATAACACGGATTTTGAAAGTTAAATCATGCCTCTCTTAAAACCTATCTTGAACTATCTCAAATTGAAGAAGTCAATGGAAGTTGTCTTAAGTCATTAAAACTGTGTGTATTAAAATCAATGTAAATAAAGAACACTGTATTCTAGAAACATACAAAATAAAAAATTGTTTTGGATGCCATAATATATAATAATGACAAGATAATACTTTATTACTAAAAAAAGTTAGCATTTTGATATATGTTTCCTAATAAGTCTTTTTTAATGGCTTTCCCTTAGAACAGTATAAACTTACAAAAATATGTAACGATGTAGTAACAAATACTTACAATACTAAGACTGTACAGACAGAATCAATAATATGTAATTGCAATTTTGGATTGTTATTGACGTTTATTGAGCTGGCACAAAATTCATATTTATTTTGCCAGAGAACTGAGCTTGACATGACAAACTCCTGTCCGCCCGTTGATTTGTACGTAGCACAGTTTTTCAGGATGGAGTCGTAATAAATAAAAGGAAGCAAGAGTCATTCGTTTATCTCGGTCGTTGCTAGCCGGACATGGGCCATTTGCCATGTTTTGACCTGCATAACTGGTGTAAACTGTACGTTACATTGGGTGAACATCATCCCAGTAATTGAATGTTCTGTGTTGCTCTTTCTGTGCGTGCCCTTTGACTGGTGCACTAAAATATTTACATACGAGCTCAGTGACATTTATGAGAATGAGACAATATCCTGCATAAATATTCAAATGTGAAACAATATTATTGTTCCATGAACTGTAAATAAAACAAAATGCAATACTTTAATCTTTATTATTCGCTGCTTACCGATCCAAACAAAGGGACTTATTCACATAGCGGGGGTGCATCAATTACCATCAGATTTACCCGACATCTTCCCCTTATGTAAATGAACTATTGATTTGGTCGGGCTTTGTGTTAGGGTGACAATTTTGTGTATTTGCAATGAGTTCAACCAGTTATTTTCTACAATAAAATCTACTGAATACTGACAAAGACAAGCAGCGTTTTACATCGGTTGATTACTTTGTATTAATAGTTATTTTCAAATAGTTTACTTTTTATGTATTAAATTTTAAACAGTATAAACATAAAAATAAACAGTATAATTCGAACGATCATAAAGCTTGTCATTTAATTATTACACTATACAAACGTTGTGAACCGAAGCTTTCACGTTGACAGCTGACCTAAACATTAGCTAAAGATTTTGATTGTCTTAGTATAAAAAATATAAAATTAGCACGAAATGATAATATGAATGTAACAGTATGAGGTAGCCTACTTTTCGAACAACGGTTCTCATTTTCTGAACTTTTAAAAGTCTTATATAAACTAATTCACTAAGGGAGTTTATAAAAATGTGTTGATAACAATAAAATGTGTTACATTTGATAACATACATTTTGTTCCGTGTGGAAGATAAAACTGCATAAAATCAATAAATAAATTAAATGGTACCAAATTGTAGAGGCATATATAGTGCTGTTTATTTGTAGGTAAATCTTTGGGGTATATATATATATATATATATATATATATATATATATATATATATAAATGTACTGTAATAAGCAGTCTGTAGACATTTCGTTTACTGATTTACATTCCGATTGGTGACGCAATTCTCTGATGGGTTGATGTGATGACAAGAGCCTAATTAACTCGTCAATAATTAATAATTCTATCATAACTATCATCCACTTACTGAATTAATCAATGAGCTACTAATTGGATTTTGATAGAAACTACAGCTAAACACGATACCAATATCAACGAATCCAATTACTGCAATATTAATTTTTTAATTGTCATTATTGGGTTGTCATTGCATTACGTAACCATTGCACATAGCTAACCGAGCGTTAAAGTTAACAAAGGCAAAGGCTAGGAGTACTACATATTGTAGCTTTCAATTATTATGACGCCTGATAATAATTAATGTTTTGAAGGGCTAATGTCTTTTTGTGTTCGTATAATAAATTGTAAATAATGAACTAATACAGCAAGACACAATTTATTAGCATTTATATCTGTAAACTCTGTATACTTTATTAGTTCATATTTAAAAATGAAACTATCATTTCATGATATTCTATATTCACATAGACTGTCCCCTTGCCAAATTTACCTGAAATTTAAACTTCAGTGGTTTATCACCATTTGAAAAAAACAAATTAACCAACCGTATTTTACAAACGCGGATTAGTATGGATGCATATCCTCCGATAATCCAATGTAATGAGATGAAATAACATTGTAAATGGACTTTATTCCAACGATCTCTACAACATTTAACATTACCAATATCTATTTACCCAATGTAAGAATGCAAAAAAAATGTTTCAGAGTAAGGTAGTATGAGTGTATTGCATATTATATGATAATTCTATGTAACTAGATTTAATGACAATCTCAGTGTACATTATTTACACGACCCATATCCCCTTTCTTGGTGCCAATATCCCTTAGTCAATGTAAATAATATGGCTAACATATTTTACAACATGAGGTACTATGGAAATTCCTGTGATAATTCTACGTAACGAGATTAAATAACACGGTCAGTGCACATTATCGGAACGATCTCTACCACGTTTTTCCCTTACTCAACATGAAGAGTTTAAAACAACAACTGTACTATCAGAAGATTGTTGTGTGTGTTTAGATTTTTAAATGACCTGTTCTGGTAAAAGCTAGATTACGAGTAATTTTTTTAAATCTGATTACATGCAATGCTTGCGGGTTCAATTCTCATTTTATGCCGATTTTTTATGCTTATTATTAAAATCATGCAGTTCTAGTACGCAAGTGTACACTGAAAGTTACACATTTTATGTCGTTGTGCTCATTGTGTAAATTATAAGCTAGTACAGTAATTGGCGTCTTACTTGTAATTCCACGTTAAAAAATTGACATTAAAGTGTTACGCTAAATATTTTCAAGAGGAAATTTTAAATTGAAAGTTCAAGTTTCTTTAATTTTAGTGTTTATGCTATTTTAATTCGGAATGAAAGCGGAAATTTATTGTGGTGGTCCGTTTTGGCAATGTCTGAATACGCTTTACTTTGGATAAACAAAATTCCCTTTCTAAGAGAATTTTAATAAATTTGGATAACTATTTATTCAATTATTAATAATAATTATTGGATAAATATTATTATCAGAACAAACAATGGCTGATTTAAAATACTAAAAATGTGTCGTAAACGTGTCTGTGTCACATTATAATGACAGTGTGTATTATTGCCGTATAAGAACCTATGAAAATCCGGAGGTACGATATTTATCATTTACTTTACTAAATGTAGTATATATTTAGTAATCCTTAAAAAATTACGTTCTTACTGAAAGAATATTTTTTTGCGATTTAATTTCACTGTGTATATTATTCGTAGTGAGTGTTTAGGTATTATAAACCACTTGGTTAAATAGACACTCGTTTGATAATAAACTATAGATTATGACAATTTCTTATACATTCCTAAAATATTGTATGTCATCATCTAAGTTTACTAGTTTCCATCACTAAAAACTACTGTTCACACTTTAAAAATCTTATATTTATATTATTTTTCCTTAAGGCCATGTCACACTGCCGTGGCGTCGCGTCCGTCCATCTGCGGACGGATTTTTAAAATAATCGCTAACCATGTTGTCAAATAGGACAAGTCACACTGACATAACCGACGTGGCGCAACGTTCGTCGCGTCGGCCACCGTCTGCTGCGCTATGCGGCTGGAGCGATCCTTGGCCGACGTCGGCGATGCTACGAAGGCTCGCGCATGCGCATAAAGCACCTCCCCAACCCCCTCAACGGGGCACCGCGCGCTCTTGCCACTGCCTACTCCTTTTATTTTATATTTTTAATAATATTTGTTTAAAAACCCTTGCGCGAAGCTCTAAAACAGCCCGACACTCCAGGATGAAATGACCGCCAGTTCTAGGGTTAATGAATACTCTGGTGTCATGTTTATATTCAATCATTTTATTTGTTATTTTTTCATATTATGTTTGATCTATACAAAAATTAAATAGGCCTTATTTTAAAAACTTAAAGACTTATTATAAAACTGAAAACACCATGTTATATAATAACAAAATAGTTTTAAAGAGGTATATCAAAGTATTGAATGCCCTAATTACTAAGTTCATAATAGAAATAGTGTTGCATGTAATAATGAAAATATAATTTTGATAATAATAATTATTAATGAATACGCTCCAGAACATTAAATTAATTTTGTAGAGCTATAACGAACTATTAATTCCACTATCAGTGTATAACAACAAATTCAAAGTAGTTGAAATGCATAGGCAACTCCTAGAAAGACGTGGCGTTGGCCGCCGACGCGGACGCGTGTCTGGTAGTTTGACGGGATTCGAGACCGTCGCGGCATACGCGGACGTTCATACTATGGATGGACGGACGCGACGCCACGGCAGTGTGACATGGCCTTTAAATATATAAATCTTCATAACTGGTTATATTTAAAACTTTAATGGTTAAAAAATAGTAGAGTAATAATAATTTGTAATGCGAGATAGTTTAATACCCGGTTTATAAACTGCACTAGATTAGTAAATTAGTGTATGTTATTTTTTGTTGTTGCTTACTGCATAGGAACATACATACATACACTATTTTCAACGAAATATTGTTGGTAAAGTGGTAATAACGACGTTTTCTCAATTTTTCACAAGGTTTATTTGCACAAAAAAGCAAACTTAACTGTTTTTGCTATCACAATGATTACATTATAATTAATTGTGTCGAATTTAAACTACTATGGAAAAACGTATTTAAAGTATAAAGATGTACAAGGATCAAGCTTTTAACAAATATTAAGTACGTATATTCAATAAAAATCAAAACCACCCACCCGTTTGTGAGACTAGACTATGACTGATGACTAAGTCAGTCTGATATATGACACAGTGCTTCTTGTCTGACACAGCTATCCTACCAGCCAGGCATAAATGTGTCATTTGTCATTGCTATTGAAATGCTCACTTTCAGCCAATGTAAAGTTTTCCGTTTTTATTTTGTTGCTTTAAGTATAAGCAGTAAGTTGCCCTTACTAGAGACTCTTTTAGGATATTTAAACCTAACATTAGTCTTTCTTCAAATAGTGAGTGTATGACCGCCATACAAAAATAAAGATAATAACATTTCGGACATTCGCCATCGCGATATATCAAAAAAATAAAAGACATTTATAGAATTTTGAATCCTTTCTGAAATAAGGATAATGATGCAAAACATAATTTTAAATTTAGTAAATTTAGTCTCACCGGTTTAATCGATAAAATTGAAACAGATCAATGTAAAAATACTGAAGCATACACCTGAGGGTAAAATGAGAATAGAGAACCAGAAACCTTGTCACTGCATCGAATTCCACATCTGTAAATAAACACGTCCAGTGACGGTGTAACACTGAATGTGGTCACTTCCTACTGCGGGGCTGCGGGTTATCTGAAAGGAAAACGAGAAACAGGATGGCTGTGGTTGGGAAGGGAGGAAAATAAGGTGGTGACTCTTCAACATAAGGATCTCCTAATTTTATGTATGGAGCATCAATTGGTTTATGTTTTAAACGTTTACCTTCACGGTGTATCATGTTAGCTTTATCCCATTTCATTTTAACAATAGTCATTTTTATACCAGCATTTTGGACACTACTAGCGTAACCCTTTTATCGTATAGTCTTTACGACCTTTGACTATCAAATTTAGTGGTATTTTTATTTTCGTATATGTATTCTCTGCCTCAAGAACATGTTATATTGTAAACACAGTTTTTAGTGGTACGTTATATATTTCTGTTTGGTTTTTACAAGATTTAGTCTAAGATTGATTTTAATTTTACGACATTTATAATATTGTATCTGCTTCTCACTCTTCTATTTATTTTTTGAAAATTAAGTACGAAAGATTGACATGTACGTAAATATTCTATTTCTTTTCTTTTCCTATCTCAAGCCGTAGACTCTTTATTCTTATGGGCTTATTTATCACAGGCTGCGTTTATATATCTGTATAAGATTTTATTCGACATATTTAATTTATTATTTTAATCCAAATTTGTCTGAGCACAAGCTATTTGCACTATACAACAAAGCGTATGTGACTTCGTTGACAAAATCTGATGGTTCAATTATAGATCTAAGTATTGACTCTTTGTGTATTTTCTTTCTTCTAACTGTTGTCGTACGGACATCAGTATTTCTCAATACACACATACATCCAGAAATGGGGGTTTGTTTTAGCCCTCCATGAGTTAAGGGAAAAATGCTATTTTGCGAGAAAGAAATAATTTAGTTTCATCCATTAGGGAAGACGACGTAAGTGCCAGTGCTTTTTCCCTTATATTTCCCCTAGAATTCAAAATGTTGTCCCTAGATAGAGGTGACCCCATTTTGAATTCCTCAAATTTACTTTAAATTATTCCTTTACTTCAAAATAGTTACATATATTGGATAATTCTGACAGTTCCATGATTAAAAAGGTCGGAAGTTTGTATATCTCCTTTAATTTTTGATCTTTCTTTTGTCAAAATTTAATAATTTTGAGTGTTTCTGAAACTGGTACACCAGTATACAGATTTTCAAAAACGAAGCTAACTCGCCTATTGGTTTCTGCCAGTTTTATAGTCTATAACCTTTCAATGGAATATTTGTAATTTTTAGTAAACAAATCAGGTTTTCTTACAAGTGGTGCCAGCAAAACCTAAAAGACGTTATGTACACAAGCTCGCACGCACGCACACAACCACACACGCGCAGAACTAATTTTTGACTGAAGAGGAGTGCTAGGTTTGTAAATGTTTGGAATCCCATACATGTGTGATGTGTGGAATGATAAGGAGTCCGAATAATGAGTATTTTGTTATATATTTAATATCAAAATTTAAACGAAGAACTAAAGAAACACCAAACACCACATATAATTGTGTTTATATTGGTACAGTTATATGGTATATAACTCTGGTGTATTATATATATATATATATATATATATATATATAAAACCTCCAGTATATAGTCTAAATGAGTGTGTGACCTAAGTATAGGAACGTGTATGTATCTCTTTGAACTACTTGGAACTCCCCAATTCGGAGGCAAGTTAACTTAAACGTATTTTAAATATACCAGTTTCATTTGCTGTCAATTATGATTGTAATATGTATATAACTACTTATAAAGTAAAATAACAACTGTTGGAAGTTCTTAACGTGTATTTAAAATTAGCTGAACATGTACGGTTTAAAAAACTTCATTGCATCTGCCACAGTTATTACGTATAGTAGAATTTTAACATATTCAATTGCATATTTTATTTATGGAATAAGAAATTTAAATATATTTTGTATGTATCTAGAATTCAAGAATAGAACTAATTTTAACGAAAGTTAAACGTTAAGTCTATAAACAAAACTAAGCGTAATATACACATTTTTAAATACGTAAATTAACCGATACAACGTGTATCAAAGGGGCCAACAGACCGTTTCGAAAAAGTGGAAGTGATGTAGTCGTCGAAAGAGTAGACGTGAAAGTGATGGGTTTTATTTTGTACAGATTAGCAACCCCTCAAAAACGAAACGTTCATAGAAATAAGTGTTTCTTTATAGTTGGATTATAAGTAAGGAAAACAGTCACTTTGTATGAGAACTAAACAGAAATCAAAAATATATGAGGTTAAAGAAACTTATTGAAAAAAGTTCAGTTGCTCGTAATGAATGCAAAAAGTTAGGACTAAGCGGTAAACCTGAGGAGAGTGTAGATCACTCTCTCTTATTCGAAACATGACGCCTAGAGAGAGGTCTGGTCGTTGTCGGCTTCTAGGGATGCTGCCGAGCCGCTTAACTAGGACGTCATGATGACCTTGAACCTTGAAGCATTTCCTGATGTTTTTGCTAACATCTGTGAATCATAAGTTTCAGCGATACGTCTATATTGTGTTGTGACTTTTCTGTTCCATGTCATAGTACTCGGTTCAGGTAAATGTGTTTGTTTTTGATGCCTACCTGTGTTTGTCACCAACCTTTATTTTTTTCATAGCCGTATTTGTGTATATATTTTTTGCATTTTTAACCATATATTATAACGCCTAAAATGAGAGAGCAGATACCGGTTTTCGTAAATCATGTTACTGTTCTTAAATACATATTTTCAATACCTGTAATCATGTTATACTTTCAAAAAACCCCAAGGAAAGTATTGAATTTTAAGTACTAGTTAAATTCAAAGTGTACTAACTGAACCAATAAGACATGCCTATTAAGTTCTCTATTACACTTTTACAAATATATTTGATGTTATATGAGTAACCGTCGCTTTCATTTCAAGTTGCTGGTAAATGAGGAGAGATTTTCAGCATTACTTGGAACAGGGTTTTATACTATTTTCAGAGAATATTTGTCTTGTTTTTTTTTCATGTTATAAGCAAACCGTGTTTAAATGAGTTCCTGGTTTCTTTGTTTATAGCGCGCTAACTATATAATGCAGCTGCACTCAGGAAATCAATGGACTACAGCCATATATACAAACAAATTAGACCACAAAGCGTGAGTGCCAGTGGAGGAGCCGCATAATCTCCAAGACCATCAGGTAGAAATTTATTGCCGCAAGGTGAGACTTAAATTAAGTGTTACGAATGGAAGGAGTTAAGAGAGGGCATTATGTACGGTTCTTTGGGGTTGAAGAGTAGCATAGTTCAGACTCAATGTCCATACAACTCAATGAGTATGTTTCTTATGGACATCATCGGTGCATGCTATTAAAATTTACCATGATAGTATACCAATAGGTCTAATAACGCATTTCTTTGTCACAAGAAAATTAAGATATTGCCCCGATTTGTTAACCGATGCAATACAATTAAGTGCCTGTTCCTTGGATGTTCAAGTGAAAGCACATGCCCTCGCTTGTCCTCTGCAGAGCGATAAAGAAGTAATGGCTAAAAGCAAAAATACTTAACGTCATGCATATTTTTGTCAGTTTATAAATGAATTCTAGAAAATAATCTGGTGAATGTGGAAGAATTATTCAGTTTTTTCATATTGCTTAAACTATGTTGTGCGTTACTGTTTTGCTAATTTCTGGATAATAAGATGATAAAAGGGAACGCACATAGATATGACCAGTACTATGAAATATATCTCTGATTGTTTGACTAGATAACAAACCCTGTCCTGTAAAATTAGTTGTGGAATATTGCGATAATGTTCTTGGGAGGTCATTATGTTGTATCATACACAACCTTCTTTCCCTATGACTATGGTGTGTAGTTTTTCCTCTATGATACTCTGACTTGTAAAATTATCCTACTGCTATTCCTCTTTAGTGGATTGAACGAAATAGCGCTACCCCTAAATTGAGGTAAGTATATCACTGTGTGATTTCGTTCGAAAATGCTGGCGGCTTTCTGAAAATCAGATTATTGGCATTTTTATACGCGCTTCAGTGGGTGACGATGGAGTCTGAGCCGCGGGCCTTTACGAATCCTTCACTCCAGCTTAAAAGCATGGCTGGTTGCAAAACTTTTTGATGTCCTTGTTTTTGTTCGTTACAGCAGTTTCACTCCCAAAAGAAAAGAGAAGCGTATGGTTTGGTTTCTGAATGTCCACAATGAAATAATAAATAAAGAATTATGTTATTTCCTGAGAAATAGTTTACAATTCGAGTTTTGAAATTTTACCGAATGTTAATGTCTGAGCTGTATCAATGGACTCAGGTGTACTTCGAATTCTGAGTCAGGCATATGTTCAGGTTGATATGAGTTTAATTTACTCCCAACAAAAGGTACAACGTGAAAACGGCAATATTTTAGTGTCCACTGTCAGGTCTCATGCTATGCATAAGAGACTAATACTTCCATGTCACAGAGTAGCAAATGAACTCATTATGATGGCGTTACATGTATGATTATGTTCGGGAAATTGTAACTCTTGCTGTATCAAATAATGTTTGGACTATGGCAGAGAAGTACTGAATAAGAACGCTGCTATAAACTGTATATTCTCTATTCAGTCGGTATATGCAATTGTTGCGTCTACAGGTTAGCATACTGAGACAACAGCAAAGAGTGCTGATGAGAAAATCAAATCAGAATCTGTCTCAGTAGTTCAATTTTGAAGCTAAACACTTTGTTATTACGTGCACTATCAATGTATATCTTATCGGGTTGCAGACTCATATTGTGTTTTACTCCCATCTGATTATGATAATAACCATGTGATTAGCGAGGCAGTTCTAAGAATTTTCCCCGGTTGAAAAGGATTACCACCAGAGCTAATAGGCCTATATTGGGTCAGAAGTGGAATTTGGGTACATTATAAAGAGTTATTACTGTTAGTAGTGCACTTCTATCCAATTCGGTCCTTTTGACTTCTTGAACTCATTCCTATTTTTCAAAAGCTTTCAACAGCTTAAACCATGAAGTATTATTAGCTAAATTAAGGCTTATAGGGTTTCCAAGTCATTTATTAAATTGGCTGATATCTTATCTGTCAGGGAGACGGAATTGTGTAAAAGTTGATCACATGACTTCGCACTGGGTAATTGGTATTTTTTGAGGTGCCACAGAGATCGATTCTTGGTCATTTATTATTCGTGTTGTACATTAAGTCATAACGCATAATTAGAAGGTAACCCTTAGTCTAATTTACAGATGTTCAAAGGAAGAATTTATAAATGAATCGTAAAAGTATATTTAGGTAGCTCAGTAATAACTAGCACGATGTATCTTTAAATATCCATAATATCATACTCTATATAAACTTTATCAGGAAGTATCGAAACAAGAAACTGGTAAAATCCTGATGATATTTAAAAGAATCGAAACGAATTTTAATAAATGAATACCTTTTCTACTAATTGCTCCACATTCTAATTACATGTTGCATTAGCTGCTAAGCATCAAGTTAAAACATAACATGAGCTATTATTGTTAATTCCTCCAGGTGACCTGTTTTTCTACAAAGTCTGGAGCTGTTATTTTTATTTACTGTAAAGCATAAATAAAAACTTTATTAAATTAGGAATTAGTCTATAAAAACAAAACGGACAATCCCTTATCAAGATTTTCAATGTTTTACTACTGCAATACGCCTTTAAGAGTAAACAGTACCGAAAGTGGTTTTAATAGAGTGTATTATCTTGAGCAGATGACCAGTTAAAATACAATTTTATTAAACTTTACCAGCAATTCACATTATAATTCAATCTACACAAGCATTGATGTCTAAAAAAATAGAAGTATGGCAAAATTTACATAATTTTTATGGGAATTTAGCTAATTATATATATATATAAATATTCACGATTCCAAAAGTTAGGAGTTGCAGTTGCTATTTAATTAGGTTTGAAACTAGACTACTCCTTACAAGATTAATTTTATATAAAGACCTATCAGATTACTAAAATGGTATCGAAAGTAAAATTAGGAAAATATTTTGAATGCATTGCTTTGTTTTTAGAAACAAATGTGTGTTATTATGTTTGGGAAATTATTGAAAACGTTAAACAAGAGGTACCAGAAAAAATAAAGTCCGGAAGAAACTAGATTTGTCATTGACTTGTACGATCATACAGCCTATAAGCCGAGATTAGGTTGAACAATCTTGGATACTTGCTGAACGATTTTCTCTTGAAAACAGGCAGAGTTTTAATTATAGCAGTTAGTTGTAGCAATTGGCTGCACATATTGGCTGTGTAGTACCTTATTGCAAGCTTTGCACATTATAAATAAAAATATTAATATAGCATATAGTAAACTAGTTTCCATTCAAATTTCTTTAAATAATTTAAGTCTAAACCATGTTGCATCGCATCTGTTAGTAAACTCGACATAGAAAACTGAACACTTTAGGTATTTAAATTCTGTACATATATGAGTGTTGAACACCGGTTTACCTTTTAATAGTGCGACTCTAAGATCTGTGTTTTTTTATAAATAGTACCTGTCAATAATACTTTTTCAATTTAAAAAATAAGTTATATTCTTGGATTAGAGAAGCTAAAACAGCCTAAACTATATAAGAGGCAACACGACACAAAGGCGGGATTTAAATAGAAGGGAGGAAATAAAAATGGTGCATGCCATGGAGCAGGGACATTGCCTCAAAAGTGTATTTTTCTTTTTCATTGCAGATTTTTGTGCAGCGTCTGTTTCCATGAAATTATATAATAAAGGTGTTAAATTTGCAAATGCTAAATCTACATCTATACCCAATATAGAAGTTTTTAATTCTTACTTAAACTTATAAAACCACACTATCCATTAACACTTTCTTCTAGTTGTAGAGCTATTAAATATGTAATAGAGTGGAGGCTATAGCTTTAGCCACTTCAGTTTGGTAATTTCTTAAAAATGTACATTTGATCAATAAATTTTATATTACGAAGCTATGGTGTTCTAATTCATATTAGGCTAATTGAGAAAACACATAGTAAAGTTTTTAAGTAATATTATAATTTTAAATGTTATTCTAATGTAGATATAGTAACATTTGGTAGTTATTCCTTGGAAACTGATGTGATGGTTTTATTGATGTTACTCATTTAAGTGGCTACGATATTGTACTAATCAGTTATAAGTTGATGATTATGACAACTTTCGCAATACTTTCTGTAACCAGGTATTAGCGCTGTGTCCTTGTCAATCTTTCATAGTATGTCTGTTGGTTGAATATTCCGATTTATATAAGGTTCCGGTGTTCATTTTCCATACAATATCTAAATACTTATTAAGACAGTAATTTTATGAAAGTTGCTATATTCTCTAAATAGTATAATAATTTTACTTATAGCCGTTGAAATAAAAATTTTCGATGAGATATATTTGAGAGACGATATATATATATCACATTTATTCAAATAAATAACATAACAATCAAATGCTGCCTAATCAAGACTCGAACAGTGACGTGGTACAAGGTTACAATGTGCGCGAGTCGTCCGACCGGAGAGCGGTAGCGTGACGGCGCTGTGTTACGAACACCTCGGGTCTGGTAAACTCCTCAACTTGTTTAATTGTTTGCTCTCTTGATATCCTGAACGGGGCTAAAAGTTTGCTCCCTCAAGCACTCAAAGAAACAAAAGTTTAATTTCTTGAGTGCTCTGAACAAGTGTTCAATGGCGAAAACACGTCACGTTATATCGACTTGCGATCTATAAACCTTTTAGTACCACTGCCATTGATCAAGATGGTCGTCAGAGTTTGCACGTTTATACTTATCTCAAATTGATCAGTTTAAAAATTGATCAGTCTCATGAATATAACATTAAAATGCTCTTGCTGTAGTTATTCGCGACATATTAAAAAGTTTAAAGTAAAAGCAAAGCATGTAAAATGCAACATATTTTACTATATAACACTACATCAACAGCTGTTACCTCATTCATGAACAAAAATTCTTGCCCACTTCTTCCTGCATAAATGTGAAATTAGACGCTGATGCGGAATATGCGATTTAAAAAATTGTTAATTTCTACCTTTACAGAAAATTCTAAATGCCAAAAAATTCTCTCATAACATGGACACTACAACTATCCGGAACCATATTGAATTTAAAACAAATTAACACTATGGACGAAACACACCTAAACAACGTAATGTTTCATTAGTTTCTCCCCACCTCTAGATAAATAAAATGAACTTTCTTGTGTATTTAAAGAATAATTTACTCATTGGTCAATTTAACCTCTTAATGAATAGAGCGTTTGTTTAACGTCACTCCTTGATATGGTCACTAAAACAATAATTTTATAAGCTACACATTTTGTATTTTAGGTCTTGTTAATTTCCAAACAGAACTGATTACGCTAAAATATAATGAAGTGATATTTGTAAATTATTTTTGCTCTCCCACTGTAACTGCCATTCTGGGCCAGCGCCACACTAATTACACGACTTCCCTCACACCAACGCGGAATATGCCGTGATATACAAAAAAAGGCACACAGGGAATTTATAGCAGGCCCGTCATGGAAGGTTAGTTAGTTGCTAAATATATAACGATGCTAAAGCCCTATTGAATGGTATTTCATAAATGACAGTAACAAATTCCAACGTTTGATACAGCTTACAAATGGAATATATAAATTAGAATTGTTAAACTAATCCTAGACTTATTAGGAAAAGATCCTGAAGTGGATAAATTTGCACTATATTAATGGCTCAAAAAGTAAATTAAAATATTTAAATTTAAATTAACGTATTTTTATAATCAAATATTATAGGGGTTTGTTGGTCCCTACACTATAAGATGCATTCAGAAACCACATACATTAAACATTACTCAAACCATGGATTTTAATAAATATAACAAAGTCTACCCGTTAAAAACGTTGCTTTTGTTAAAATACAATATGGTGGAAAGTAAAACAGAAAATAGTGCATAGTAAAGTCCCTGTTGAATTTTAATAATACCTAAAATGGGTCTATTTTATCACTAACAATATTAATTTTACGAATAATAATATAAAAAATAAAATATATTGATAACTAAAAAGATTAATACAGATAAAAATATTTTAATGTAATAATATCCCAAATAATTACTAGTTCTTATTATAACAAACATTGACGTATCAGAAGAAGTTAATTAATGAAAACACACGTTCAAACATCCGTATCATTGTTTTAACAATGGTTATATATTTTTCTATTAAGTACCTCAAAACACTCAAGGAACCATCTCAACGCCTCTGAAGGCTAATTTATATATATATATATATATATATATATATATATATATATATATATATATATAAATATAAAAGTAGATAGTAATATGGCGTTTCTAGACCACTTTCGGAGCCAACAGTAAATCAATGGAAAATACTGTTTAAAGGACAATAAACGAATCTGTAAAATCAAACAGTAATGGAAAATACTGTTTAAAGGACAATAAACGAATCTGTAAATCAAACAGTAACTCACGAATGAAAAATAACCGAATCTATATCTGTTTGCTTCTACTTTCTTAAGCTGTTTTAATGTAAAATATATTGGAAATGTTGTCAAATCTGCTACGAATAAACGAAAAATCTTCGAAATCTTAATAAAATTTAATCAATTTAAAAGTTTTTTACTAAAAACATAATTTAATAAAACATTTTTCTGCTAAATGGCAAACATGAACTCACCAAAGTCTCTAAAATGTCTAGCGTTTAAAAAGTGCAACAAAGATGAATTCAACGAATTACCAAAACATTTTATAGAACAGTTGATACCGTCTTCGACACTTTCCGATACAGAATTCATTGAACTTTTAAATTCTTTTGCAGAAAGAACGTATGATTGGAGGGTTGTTTTTTTCATCATAAAGCACGAAATGTATTGGATTGTTTATTTAACTTAATTACGAAATATATTGAAAAGAAATTAAAAAAGAAACAAACAGAGAGTTTTCATCGATATTTTATGAAATTTTTTAAATACTGTACGTTTTTCGAATACAATCAAGACTTAATTGTTGAATTCCTTAGGACTTTTTGTGAGAATCAAGATTTATCAACAAAATTCATTAAAGAGCACTATCAGATTTTTCTTATAAAATATCACTATATTTTGCGTGAAACAAAAGGTATTACTATAGATAATATTCCATGTGATTCTTATGAAGAGAGACACAAACTATGGTTATCAAAAGAGTACTATGAAGTGGGGAACTAATGATAATCTTCTATTCTACAAAATTGATAGTAACACAGTCTTTATCTTTAATAGTCTTCTTTCCAGTAACAACCAAGTGTAATTTATCATGTTTATTCAATTCTCTAATCTTTTTTTCATCCAAAACAGTCAAAAGTCTGTTCGGTAAGTGTACTTTATAATCTTCCAACTCGGCAATTATTGTAAACCCAAATTTATCTTTTATTTTCTCCAAATTCAAATTTTGTATTTCTTATTTTCTTCTAATTCATTCAACTTCTTATATTCTTTAAACTTGAATTCACCAACCGCGTTCAACTCTTTCAAGAACTCCATTTAGATAGAAAAAAATTTAAAGACGGAAAAAATGAAATTTGCTAACAATCACTCGAGAAGTCGAGGGAATTGCCAACATCTTCATTGTTTGACGAGGTTCATTATTTATCTTTTCCAAGTGTACTATAAAATCATCGAGGATTTCTGGCTTAAAATCGTAGACAAATTCAACATCCAGATAATGAAAAAATACAGGTAATATCTTTTCATAATAAACGTGTGTATCGATACCTACAAACCTAATGTATTCTTTGAAAAGGAAAATAATTATTTCAATGGTTCTAAGAGATAAGTAAAAATTTTTATTCCGTTTTCTAAATTCTGTAACAAATTTTGTTTGTTTTTTACCTCCATATTGCAATTTTGTAAGCAGATTATTCAAATGTGTTAGTTTATTTCGAAATTTCTTAGGTTTAGGTCTTTCGTACAAAATTAAATTACAATCTCTACAAACTAAATATCTTTTATCAATAATTTCTCCTCTATTATAACACTTGTAACAGTTGGCATTATACTCTTCCATTTAAACAAAAAGAATTTTATTATAAATGGAGATTATGGAACTAACTCTGCCGAGATATAAATTTTTCAGCACAAATGTTTATGTTTACATTTCTACAACAGAGATAAATAGAAATAATTTCATTCTATTGTACAACTATTTAGGATACTTTGTCTATGATTACAAAGATTATTCCGGAAGAAATCGAGATTTTTCATCAGCGAAAGAGTATGTTTTTGAAGTTTTAGAAGGAATGAAAGAGAATAATATGAACTTGATAAATTATTAAAATATTTCTCTATTGATTTACTAATGCGCAATTCGAACTTCTTCTGTTTTGTTTTCCTTGAACAAAGCTGAAAAGAAATTGGGAGTAGGAGAAGATGAAAGGAATCATATGTTTTATTAAACAAACGCTAGATTTGTAACGTCGGCGTTCCACGATGACCTTGGTTTGCTCACGCCGTGAACAATGACCTTGCTTTGCTCACACCACAATGACCTTGCTTTGCTCACGCCATGTGCGATACATGGACTAATGATGAACGCGAACTTGGTTGCACATCGTATTTGCACTAAGTCTTGAACTTTCGAACCAAACTATCGGAACTTAGAAAACATTTCACTAATAAAATTTCATGAAATATACCACAACACTCATGATTCAACACAATTTAACAATGAAATCACTGTAAAACCACTTAATTCTGTATTACAAATGAACACTTTACATCACTATTTTCACACAATGTTTTTATCACAGTTTAGAATGTCTACACAAATTCACAATCTTCTTGCAATTTTTCCTTTCTTCGAGTCGCAAATATAAAAGTAACTTATAAAATATAATAACACTATGAATGGCAACGCCCAGTGGAACACTTCACTTCACTTTTAACAAGAAACACAGAACATCACACAATCTTCTTACTTCATATAAGGTCCATTTCTTCTTTCTTCAACTTGCAAATACATTAGAATCTTCTAAATGATGATATGTCTTGTTAAATTTCGTTAAAACAGAGGAGATTTAGCATGACTGGCTATACGTGGCCAACGCCCATGATGAAAATTTTTTCCGTGCGATAAACGATTATGAATATCGAAGTTTTATCGATAATAAAAATCGATGGTTGCAATCGATATTAGAACTGTTATAGTTTCCAATGTATATTAAATAAGTGAATATCAATATTTATTTCAAACCTTGTTGTTCAAAAACCACTCAACCGATTTTAATGAAATTTGGTACACATATAGTAAATACTTAACTCTTTCGACTTAACTTATCCATAAGGGTGAAATCATCCCCTATTTCTTAATATTCATAAAAAATAAAAAAATATCAGAAAAATCTGAAACTTCAAAAACAAGCGAGTTCTAATTAAAATTCATGAAAATAACAAAATTTTCAAAATCTACCCCAATCATCCCTTATCTTTAAACTCTTATATCTCGAGAACTATTGGAGCTTTTCTAATGAAATTTGGTATATAGGTTCAGTAAATATTGAAATATTTTTTTAAATCATCACTTCCGGTCCATGACCTTGAAATAGTTTTTTTTCTAATATCATCCCTATTTTTCAAAGTTTTTTAATGCAATTTAAAATGAATACTTTTATCAATGTCTGTAACAATTCTGTAAAGTTTTAAAATTATCTGATGAATAATAGTGAAAATAACGCGATTTTTACTGAATTTCTCTAATATCGTTCTTAATCACATCATAGGCTAAAAATTTCTCAGAAACCACAACAACATAACAAATCGCGTTTGTAACAGCATTTTGAAAATCCATATTGATAATTATATCGTTCTTTGAACCAGAAATATTTGTCAAACTCTTTGTTGTATCAATGACATAAATAGGTCTATTCGCTAAAAATTCTTTAGGATTGTAATACATTTCCTTATTATTACAGTAAACTTTCTTAAAATCTTGATACATCTGATACATGATTCTGAAAAGACCTCCTGAAATGTTTAAATTTTGTAATTCATCTGGATAATAATAACCGTTCAATTTTACTCTGATATTTTTTACATTCAGACTATCAAACTTTGAAGGATTTTTTTCTTGATTATTCTGTCTATCTGTTTGAAAACCAATGATAACGAACTTGGGATTGAAAATATTTCTATAAATATTTGTAATATCGAACGAATAAGTTGTTCCAGTAATACCTTTTTGTTCAATACATTGCCAATCTAGAAAATTAAACATAATGTTTTGACTTTTTGTAATTTCATCAATCAACCTAATTTTACTCGTGGTTTTATAATCAATCATTGGAACTCTAATAAAAAAATCTGTAATTGTTATTTTTCCATCAACAGGCATAACATTTCCAGTTGCAGTCTTCAGAATCACATCATCGTCTTCTGCTCTTATAAAACTTAGATAAAATCCTCCTTTATAGATCGGAATAGTAACATTTTCAAAAAATCCTAATCCAAAATGAGATAAATTTTCCAGCTGCTTCAAAAACACCAAATTTAAAATCTGATTCAAAGCCATTAGAAGTTTGAGAAATAACATCACTTTTTGAATACGAAATAGTTCCTTTAATTGTGCTTAATTGGCCACAGTTTTCGACTTCTTCTATCAATTTATTGTGTTTTCTTACTTCAATCTTAGAAAATAAAAACGGTATAAAATTATCGATTAATCTAACATTATCAGTTCCAAGATATGCTTGACCATCTTGTTTTGTTAAAGTTCCAGAAATATAAAACTGGAAGTTAGACGAGCAAAAATTATCTCCAAAATCAATATTAAACTCAGTTCTTTTATTCGGTTCATTCAAATGTTGTTTACTAATTGGATAGAAATTTTTAAACTCCGCCCTTTCAATATCACTAGCATACTTTCTGTAGTCCGCCATTTATATAGAAAAAATTTCAAGATTTTTTACGAAAATTTTAATCATGTATAAGTCGAAAGGAAAAGATTTTTTAGTCATTTATTAATGATCTACTTCGTCATATTCTGGATTCTCTTCCTTAAATTTTGCGATCTCGGTCACATATTTCAATAAAAAAATAATTTGCACAGGATAGTAACCGCTATCTATAATATTGTTCCAATCAACTGTATCTTTATTTTCATCCAAAAACTTTATACTCAAGTGTTGATAGAGACAAAGAACAGACATATGATCTTTTAATTGATAATGTATATTTTCTTGAATGAACTCTGATGATAAAGTTTGATATTTAGCAATGTTATACCAATTCAATTTGTTTACGTATAATCTCATCATATCTTCGGATAATTCATATTTTTGAGAAATATCATCCCAATGTTCTTTTTTCAAATCTCTTTCGTGTTGCATTATAAAAAGATCGAAAGCACTGTAATGTCCCGCCATCTCTATTTATTAAGAAAAAATTTCAAAATCAAAGTTTTTATAAATTGGCTCTTTTTAGTGTTACATTCAGCACATTTTCCAGATATTCTCTTAACTCCATTGATGTTTGCATAGTATTTTATATCATTTGTTGCAGTTTTTTCTTTACATCTCACACAGTATATGAGCGCCATTTATATAAGGAAAATTAGTCATCATAGCCGCCTAATCCATTAAATCTGTTATCAATATTTTCAAAAGTTTTATTAACATCTTCTTTAAATGTATTAAAGTTTTCTTCTAGTTTATTTACTTTATCAAAATACAAAGAATGTTTATCATCTACTCTTTCAAGTAATTCACCATTACTTTTTACTTTCTCACGAACATAATCTTGATATGTACGAAAAGCTTCCTGAATTTTTATAACTCTTTCACTAACATTATTTTGATATGCATTAAAATCTTGCGCAAGTTTTATAATTGTTTCACTAACATTATTTTTATATGTATTAAAGTCTTGCGCAAGTTTTATAACTTTTTCATTAATTTCACCAACATCGTCTACTGATCTTCTATTTCTGGCTTCTAACTTGTCATAGACTTCTGTTGTAAAATCTTTAACATGTTGTTTATGATTCTCGTAATTTTTGTTTAGTTCATTAAACATTTTAATATGATCTTCGAATTGAATCATTACAACAACATCAAACGGATAAATTCCCTTACTAACGCTGCTAAGTCTTTTTCCTTTAAAATCTAAGGCATTTTTAACATTCGGATCATGTAAATCAACAATATCGATGTTTTCTGATAATTTTAGAGGTTTTAAAATTTGTTCTTTAACAACAACATCATGTTTGTCAATACCAGGTCGAACACCGACAATTCTTTTTTTATTAGCCAAACTAACATAATTCTTTTCAACTTTGATCGCTTCAGTAATTTTATCAGCTTTTTCGATATGAGACATTAAATTGGTAAATATTTTTTTTACACCATCATCAAACTTCTTTTTCCAATGTTTTTATTTTATCAGCAACTTCATTTGAACTCATGAAATTTGCAAGTTTGTTATCATATTCTGCTTTAATATCTTCAATCTCGACAGCAAACATATCTGAATCTTGGAAGGTTTTGTAATAAATTTTCTAACTTGTTATCAAACTCATTTCTCAAACTATCAAAATTCAAACTATTATCTACATTTTGAATACTTTCTGTTTTAATTTGTGTTCCAAATACATCAAAAATATTTTGTGAATCCATATTTATTAAGTAATAATTTGTTAACAACTTCTTTAAAATCTTTACCATCACTCAGTTCATTCAAAACAAAAACACATAAATGACCACAAATTGGGGATCTTTATAATCTTGAATCTGAGAATCATTGTAGTAGACGCTTGATTTTTTCAAATATTGGATCAATTCTCTCGGTGGTTTGTCCTCAATTCTTCCATACGAATCAAAATAAAACGCAATCTTATCATTTTTATAATAACAAATCCAATGCGTTTCCACTTCCCATTATCGAGTCTAAATTCACAATTCCACACTCAAATTTCTTAACTTTTTCAGGTAATGTATCTCTCATGAAGATTCCTCTAAAATGTTTAATATTTTTGCAGATTTCTTCCAACTCCCCGAATGTTAATGGTTTAAATTTTTTTTCAATGTTTGATTTCACGTAATTCAAAGTTTTTTCATCTAATCCAGATCCTGTAACATCTTCCAACTCTTTATCTAACCAATTTAAAATGTTTCGAACAATAGGAATCACGTCTTTTTTAACGATTGGAGCAGCTTTACGAACATAAGGAACAACATTTTTAACAACTGGAATATTTTCTCCAAAATCTAATAAATCTTTCAAAAGTCCACCATTTTTAAGTTCTTTCAACTGATTATACGAAAATTCTATTCTGACGCCTTTATCGTTTTTCTTGTGTTTTTCGAGTTTATTGTATTGTCTATTTGTTAAAAATATCTTATCTTCGCCATTTTTTAGTTGATCTATTTTAAATTGAATACTAACGGGTATTTTTTTCTTAAAAGCGGATTTTATTTTTTCTTTCTGATTTTTGCTGAAATTTACGTTCACCTCCATTTATATAGTTAAAATTTCAAGTTCTCTTCGATTCCCATTCCTAGTTTTCTCTTCAAAAACATTGCTCCAGCTGTTGGAAGCGCAACAAATCTTTCACCTAAACTAGCATCTTTTGATAAAAATCTATCCATTGCTTTATCTTGCAAAACTTTATCTGCTATATGTCTGGAATTTGTGTCTCTATGTTTTGCATAAAAAATATCGTGTTCCATAGCAGCTTGATCTAATTTATTTATACCAGGATCTCCTCTTTTTAGTCTTTTTTTCGAGTTTTGTGCCAGGTCCCAGATACTGATAAGTTGGTACGTGTAATTCAAAAGGTAAATTGTTGATAAAATCATTCAAAAGTCCGCTACCTTCAATCATAGATGAACTTATTGCCGGCAAAATTCGTTTTAAATATTTAATTCCATCAGGTTTTTCAATCATTTCATCAAGTTTGTTCGAAATAAAATCTTTAATCGCTTTCTTTTCGTTCAAAAAGTTGTTATTTCCAGCCTTTTCTTGAGCATAAATATAATTAATAATTCCATCAAGTTTTGTCAAATCGTCGATATATCTGTACTCAATCTTATTATCACTGTATTTTCTTACACCTGATCCTTCGATTCGTTTTTCCCAAATTGGTTTAATTAATTTCATATATTTTTTACCTCTACTTGACTTAGGCTTCTTAGTAGATGGATCATTATTTTTGTAAATTGAGTCAGATTCCCATAAAATTTCTGTATACTTTTTCAAATCTTCTTCAGAATATAAATTATCTTTTGGAGCGTCATTGTCTATTAATAATCTCCATAAACCTTGAGTTCCTTCATATGTTTTTTCATTAATAATGATATCATTATGCTCAAAATTCACGGGCAAATTTCCAATCATAAAACTTTTCTTTTTTCTATCCCAATACAAACCAAATTTATCATCCTTTGCTCTAGGAAGGAATTTTTTACCAATTTCACCAATTATTATATCCGTTGTTCCAGGACTTATTGGTTCAACTATGGTAGAGTCTTCAATGATTCGAGGTCTAAATGGTGTAGAAGATGGTAGTTTTGGTAATTCAAACTCTTCTACTTCAGATTCTGGAATCGAAATATCAGCAAATTGTCGTACAACTGGAACCAAATTCATCAAATTTTGATTATCGCTTAAAACATTTTCAATTTTACCTTCAACATTTTTAATTGCAGAAGTTACAGGTTGATTAATTTTTTGAATAAATTCTTGTTCTTTTTCATCAATTCGAATCTGTTCTTTAAATTCTTTGATTAATTTCTTTTCGATTTGATCAAGTTTTTTCGCTTCTTCAGAAGTTACGTTCGCCATTTAATTAGAAAAATTTTGAAACGTGGAACGTAAAAACGTGAACGTAAAAACGTGAACGTGGAACGTAAAAACGTGAACGTGGAACGTGAAAACGTACGAGATTATTACACGTTTATATTAGAAAATTTATTCAAATATTTACCATTTTTAGGCTTCAAAGTTAGATTAATAGTTAAAAATCCATAGTCTTCTTTCCAAATTTTATCACATAACTCATTAAAGTGGTTAAAACTCATATCAGATCCCACATAATTGTTGTAAATCTTTCTCGAATAGTGATCGTCTTGCTTAAAAACACACAACATATTCAAATTATTTCTAATAACTTGTTTATCAACCTTTGAAAAGCATTGGGAAAGATAGATACAAGATATGTTTTTGTGACGAGACATTACGAAATATTCCTTAATAACGTCCTGATTTTCCAAAATACAATCATCAAAAACGATTAACGAATTGGGTTTACATTCGCTTAACGGAACTATGTCCTCAGAAGCATTATAAAAATGTGATATTTCTTTGCTTAAGTTCTTCTCAATATTTTTGAATCTTTGTTGTAATTTTTTGTATGCGTCTTGTTCTAAAGATTTACTAAAAACATACAAATTGGAATAAGGAATCAACCTATTGTAGATAAAATTCAATAATAAAGTTGTTTTTCCACATCCACTTGAACCAACAATTAACAATCTGATTGGTTGATCTTTCTTATTTTCTTCAAACGTTTGAAGTTTTATCTGATCTTTTTGCTTTAAAAATTTCTCCATTTAAATAGCGAAAATGAAGCTGTTCAAGTTGACTTCAGAAAGCTCTAAATTAGTTTTAAACTTGGAACATCCTATTCATTTAGAGGAAGAATCAAATTATTTTATCGGTTTAAGCGGTTTTTATTCTGACAATTTTGTAATAAATATTAGTGAAAGTTCTCCTTATTGTATAGGATTTAGTGAGAAGAACATAACAAAATATTATGGTTTAAACAAAGGATATTATACCTTCGATCAAATAAAAAATTCCCTTAAAAATTATCTGAAAACATTCAAACAATCAGATAAATCTTTAAACTTTGACGAAAACAAGTTTGAAATGCAAAAAAATTATCTCTCTAATAAAATTCAAATAAAATCACCAGTAAGAATAATGTTTTCGGCAATTATAGTAGATTTATTAGGGTTTGTTCAAGAAACTATTGAGCCAAATCAGGTATATTTAGGAAATAAAACGCCAAAATTTAGACCGTTCGATGTAATTGAAGTGCACTGCAATCTCGTTGAACCTAGTTTTGAAAATCATACCGAACATTTACACAAAGAATCTGAAATTTTGTACACATTTTTCCCAAATGTTGCTTATGGATCAAAAATCAGTGAAAAACCGAATGAAATCGATTATATTCCAATTAGAAAAAATATTAAAAGAATTCAAAAAATCGTTCTAACTATACAAGACTCTGAGGGAAATTTATTAAATAATGAGAGTAAAACAACAATATATTTAAGATTGTCGAAAGAATGATGAAGCAACGGACATGAATCAAGGGGGGAACGAATCGTTCTTACCTTCAAACTTTCAAAAAAACACTATTTTTATCAATGAATCTGGACTTTACACTCAAAATAAAAATTGCTTGTTAAATTTTTTTCTATCTAAATGGAGTCAGTTGTGAATCTACTCAAATTCAATAATAAAGAAATTTTAACAATTGTTGACGAAAATAATGAATTTTGGTTTAAGGCGAAAGATGTTGCAGAGGTGTTAGAATATAAAGATACGAAGAAAGCAATTAAAGAACATGTTAAAGAAAAATATAAAAAAAGCTTCGAAAGCATACATTCTGAAGGTAGGGGTGTTTCGCCCCCGCCTTCAAACTTTCAAAAAAACACTGTTTTCATTAATGAATCTGGTCTTTATACTGAAATAAAAATTACTAGTTAAAAATGTTTCTATCTAAATGGAGTCACTTGTAGACCTACTCAATAATCAACTCAAATTCAATAACACAAATATCTTAACGATTGTAGACGAAAACAATATGATCTGGTTTAAGGCTAAAGATGTTGCAAAAATTCTAGAATATGAAAATACTATGCAAACGATCAGATTAAACGTTGACGAAGATGATAAATTAACGTTTAAAGACATGAATCAAGGGGAGCTATTGAATAGCTTACCTTCAAACTTTCAAAACAACACTGTTTTCGTTAATGAATCTGGACTTTATTCTTTAATTTTGAGATCGCATAAATCAGAAGCGAAATTGTTTAAAAATTGGGTTACGAAAGAAGTATTACCTTCCATTAGAAAATATGGTGAGTACAAACTCAAAAACGAAAATAAGCAGTTAAAAGATGAAATAAAACAGTTACAAATTTCAGGTCAAATGAAATCCTTGAAAATAGAGAATCAAGAATTGCGAATGGAATTAATGAAGAGAGATATGATATGTAAAAATTTTGATAAGAAAAAACACCATGTTTTTGTATTAATTAAGAAGAATCACATGTGGGAATATCCTTATTACGTTATCAGAGCTCAAAAGAGAGAAATACCGAAAAGATTGAAAGAACTTGAAATTGATACCCAGAAATGGAAATTTTATTAAGACATGGAGATCCAAATAGTATAAATCTCTACAACCAAATGAAAGAATCTTTGAATATTTCATACAACGGAAATCATTTTACTACAAATATGGCAGAATCTCGACTGATTTATAGAATATCTAAATTACACGATGAAAATGTTTCTAAATTTTACTAAAAACTCTCGATTTATTATATTTTGTTTGTAAATGTTTAGCATAACTAGGTAACCATTGTAGAATTTTTTTTTCATATTCACAAGGCGTTTCGTTTTTATAACTTTCGCTGAAAATTTTTTAGCACAATCTTTGCAAAAAGCATCTTTTCTATCTTTACTATACTGCCAGTTATTAAATTCAGAAATATTTTTAATTTCTTTACAAAAGTAACACTTTTTCTCTTCTAAAGTTAATTTGTCCATTTTATCATATAATTCATCATGATCCTTACAATAACAGTACAATCCGTCTTTTCTATTCTCTTCCTTATAAAATTCTTGACACTTTGTACATTTCTTTTGAGACTCCATTTATATAGAAAAAATTATTACACGATGAAAATGTTACTAAATTTTATTAAAAACTCTTGACTTATGATATTTGGTTTGTAAATGTTTAGCATAACTAGGTAACCATTGAAGAACTCTTCCACATTCGCAATGAGTCGGTTTCTTTTGACTTTCTCGGAAAATTCTTATAGCACAATCCTTACAAAAAGCTTGTTTTTTATCTTTACTATAATGCCAGTTGTGAAATTCTGAAATATTCTTAATTTCTTTACAAATGCAACATTTTTTCTCTTCTAACGTTAATTTTTCTATTTTTTCGTATAATTCTCTCTCATATTTACTACGACAATCCTTACACATAGACCCTAATCCTTCTTTTTTATTCTTATTTTTATAAAAAGCTTCAAAATCTTTAAATTCTTGACACTGTGTACATTTCTTTTGAGACTCCATTTATATAGAAAAAATTACAGCTTTGACTTTCTCAATTCATATTCATAAAACTTTCCGGTTATTTCTTCATTATTTAAATCTTTTATACTATAAGTTACAGGATCTGTGTTATTAATTTGATAAATCACAAAGATTTCTCTTGACCAATTGTTCGTATATTTGTTTGAAAATGTTTGTTTTTTACTAACAATTCTTACATGATCATTGACTTTAAATTTAGTTTTCGTGTGAATTTCTGGTGGAACATACTTAAAAACCGTCTCTAATAACTCCTTTTCAGCATCCTTATCCACGTCTTTGGGCTTCATTTTGATCGTGCTGTGAACTGTATCGTTATAATTGTTTACGATTTTTGAAGAATATCGATCCATTTAAAGTTTTTATTAATCTCAAAAATTACTTTCATTCTCTCATTTTGAGTTCTGTTATATCTCTCTACAATACTTGATTTCTCTTCGTTTTCAGTATGATAAATCTTAATGTTGTATTTTCTCAAAACATCATTAAATTCTTTATTTTTAAACTCTAAACCCTTATCTGTATGAAGTAGGTTAGGAGGTTTGTGATTGATCCTTATGGCATCTTTTACTATATCTTCGAAAGCTTTTGAAACATCCTTGCCGTTTTTTCTTTTGATAGCTCTTGACCAAGCATATTTTGAGAAAGTATCAATAACATTTAACATATACTTAAATCCATCATTTTGATCTGAATAGTTAGACATTATAACTAAATCTGCTGCCCATAAATCGTCAATTCCTAAAGTTATAATTTTTCTCTTTTTAAACTTTTTTCGTACTGGTGCATGAATTTCTCTAGCTTCAATCTCTATTTCTTCTTTATTCTTCAATTCTTTCTTTACTTGTTTTTCATAAGGATTCTTTATAAATTTACTCTTATTTGTCTTACATTTTGAACATTTTGCTGCAATTCTATACAATCCGTTTTGAGTTTGAACAATTTTAGAATCTATATTTTTCGTTTTTTTCCTTACATTTGTGGCAGTGAATTAAATCATCTTCCATTTATATATCAAAGTTTCCAACTTTGTTTAACTCTTCTAAAATATTAGATTTCGCTTCATAGCCATACGGTACTGTATCGATCTTATTTTCTAGGATAATTCTCTTATCATCTTTAGCGCTCAGTGCTAACTTGTTTATGGTAACTGTGTACAACTCATGTTTATAACTTCTAATGCAAGTCATCTCTCTAAATTCTTCTTTACCTTCGAACAAACATCTCTTCAAGTTTTCGATATTTATTGTTTTATTTACAACGCTTCTCTTAATTCCTTTACATTTTTACTGGATTTTTGTCTAGATACTTGTATGAGTACATTTTCGATCTCAATCCACAAAATTCTTCTAAAACTTCGCTATTTAACTCATCTTTGAATTTCCCTATTACCTTCTTATTTTTAGTAGTGAAACATTCGTGATCTTTTGGATAATCACTTGTATCGAAATCATTCAAATTTTCTTTAATAATCTTATAAGGATCTCGTTTCAATTCTAGGAAATAACTGTCTGTATCCATGTAACACAGATTCAAATCTGGGTCAAACTTCTTTAATTTATCGTAATAAAACTCATACATTAACAATTTTGATAGGTCAAGAACTGAAAATCCTATGTAGATCGGTTTGTTAAATTTAACCTTTTGTTTGTACATGTGACTCGCTATACAGTTGTCGTCAAAGATATTAAAGCATTTGAAGTTTGTTTTCTTGGCCTGTTTCATTGAAAATTCTTCATTTCCTAGTTTGATATCACATCTATTTCGCACATTTTCCATAGATTTTCCAAAAACAGAGTTGTTCATGAGCTTATAAAAGTCCTTTTCGAAGTCACTTGTAGCCTTAGTTCTCATATTAATTTGTGTTAAAATCAATGTACTTTTTCATAAAAGGCTTCTGATCGAATGCAATAACTCTATTCACATGTTTCAACACCATCCCTTGTTCGAGGTAAAATTTCAAATTTCTTGAATGAACAACGTATTCAGTTTTATCCAGTAAAGTTGTGCAAAGTTTGTTTTTATAATGTTCGGGAGCAAGAGGTAAATCCTTGTGATGTTCATGTAAATTTGTTGGATATCCTAGATCAACTTCGAGAATATAGCCATAATCTTCGTCGCCAGTGAGTTCCAAAATTGTTTCTTGCCACTCTTCTTTTGTATATGTTTTAGGATTCATCCACTTGATATCACTAAACGGCAGTTTTTGCATAAGACCATAACCATAAAGATTATTGGCATCGACGTACAACAGATAATTTTCAGGTTTTGTCTTATCGAAATCTTTCAAATATTTGTTATTTGCTTTAACATATCGCTTAATACATTGAGAAATGCCTCCACGAATACCTTTTTCAATCATTAAATACATATTATAATCACTAATCAATTGTAATTCTATTTTCGTTAATTTTAACATAGCATCCCATGCGAGACTTGGAGCTGTTAGATAATGTGCCGGATCAAGTTTGTAACAATTTAGACAAATGTTTCTGAAATTTTCAAATATATCAGCGAGCAATAGTACATCTTGGATATTGTACAAATCAGAGTAATTTCCAAGATTTTTATCTTTTAATTTGTTCCAAACGCTCAAATAATGTTGAAAATCTTTCTCAGATATGCTCTCATCTGTCAAAAGTGAATAGAAATCTTCAATTTTCAGCTCTTCTGTGTAATCAAGTTTTTCAATACTATCGATAAATTCGTAAGGAAATATGCCTTTTCCAGATAGAATTTTAAAGATTTCTTCTTCGTCATTTGGTTGTCTTTCTAGAATTGCGTTCAATATTCGCCCATCTTGTATAAAATGATTTGTATGTTTGAAGTCTTCTTTCTTGAGGTTTTTAGCTAACTTTTCAATAGATGACGCCATGAACCTAAATGTATCTACGAAAGAAAACTTGATAAATTTTCTAGGTTTATCATCTTCAAACTCATAGCCATATCCTGAATTTACCGAATAATTTATATATTTTTCATCTGTGTTTGCAATCAAATCAACGTTTCCATATTGTCTAGCCAATTCCTTTATGTACAAATGAGTATCGTAATTTGACATATTGTGACAGAAAACTGGGATGTTCTGGGGAAATTTCAAATTCAGATTACAACATGAATGAGCTGCGCCTCGAAATTTACCTGTTTAAATGACAATGATCTCTTACTTTTAATCTTTTTTCACCATCAAAACCTTCTGTTTCACAGATATGACAAACGTTTGAATTTTGATACAAAATTTCTTCTTCTTCAGTTAGTTTCATAGGTTTCATATTCTTCGAATTATATTTTTTCGCTATGTATTTCGATAATTTATTAAGCTCTTCAAACAATTGTTTTGGAACATTTGGCAAATCTTCTTCATTTTTGGCTCGATAACATATCGGTTTATACATGCGATTGGTCACATTCGACACTAAATATAGAGTAAAACCATAAGGAATGTGCTTCTGAATCTTGGTTGTAGTCGATCTTTGTGGATTGTTCTTGCATGTCGGAATTTTTTCTAATATGCTCTCAAAATCCATATAAATAACGTACGGATGGCTAAACTTCTTTTGATAATTAGTAAATTTTGTTGTTTGACCTGAAAACGGCATAATTGGCTTACAAACTTCATGTTGTTGCTTGCAAATTTCTAAATGATCTGTTAAATCTCCAGATTTGTAGAAATGGCTTAAACATCTTCTACAAGGAAATTTTTTATGTTCGTGTTTAGATAACTGAGAACTCACTAATCTATTTAGATCGGTTATCAAAACATAATGAGATTTATCTTCTTGTTTAACATACAATAAATCGATTTCTAACTCGGCGATATAAACTTGGGAAATTTGTAATGGAACAATGTTGAGTTTCTCATCATAACTGTAGATATTTATAGACATTTTTGGATATTTGTACTTGGAATTGTAACTTCGTTTCTCAAATAACTGTATATCTTTCAAAGACATTGGATACTCAAAGCCCGAAAATATCTCGTCATTTACAAATTTTTCATATTGTTTTGATCTTTCAACATGAGTCTCGGGTTTTTCAATAGCGCATCGGATAGAATAAATAAAGCAATAGTCATCTTTATTTTTTATATTTATACAAGCTTTCTTATCTTTGATTTTCTTTGGTAAATCGATATATGATCCGGCATTCATCATTTCGTGTTTGTTAAGGCTCAAAACTAGTTGTATGCAGCTTTTAAATGTCCATCCAGAACCTCTATTTGGATGATTTGTCTGTTCTCGATGTGTTAATTTATTAAATTGCTTAGTAATAAAGTCGTTTACGTCAAAGATTTCATCTGCTTTTATAGTAAAGTACATTGGGCACGTTTGTGTTTCACCGTTCACTAAAGTTCTTTCGTATTCACATTCCAAAGAGAGATATCCTTTCATATTTTTAACATTTTCTTGAAATTTCTCGATTAAACTTTTAATTTCTGGCCGCATAATTGAAAGATATTTGTAAATTGACATGAAATTGTCGTTCAAGTTTGTTAAAATGTATTGCTTGAAAAGACCGTGTATTGAGGATAAAACTTCTACATCAATGATATTTTTAGGTTTTTCGTTAAGAGTTTCACCTATTTGCTCGATGATTTCTGACTTAGTTTTATCGTTTGTTTCAATGGAAAGTTTTTCAGCGATTGAATGAATTTTTTCGTTATTAAATAGATTTAAGTCTTTCTTTTCAACTTTGAAATTTCTCTTTAATTCCCTTAATTTCTCAATATTAAACATCTTTTCGTGATCGATAATTTGGTTTTCTTTAGCCCATTGTCTTAAATAATTTAGCTCCTTTTCATAAATTTCTTTATTTTTGGCATGGATTTTGGAGTCATAATGTCGATCATAGTTTTTTCTTAAAATTTCTTTTTTGCAGAACGGACATGATATTTTATCGCGCTCCATTTATATTTAAAAAATTTGAGTGTGTCAAGTTTCACTATTTAGTAAAATATCTTTTTATTAAGGAAAAGTTATCAACTTTTAAGCTTAAAGTTGGCAATAATTTGAGATAATTCAGTAGATTTTCAGGATTTTTCAAAAAAACTCTAATACTAGTGTGTAGGGACCTTAAAAAACCTTGATTTTAACCCTAAAAACTGTGATTTTGACTCCACATTGATTGATTTGACTAGACAGCTCAAGAAAGTAGAAGCAAACAGCTATAGATTCGGTAATTTTTCATTCGTGAGTTACTGTTTGATTTTACAGATTCGTTTATTGTCCTTTAAACAGTATTTTCCATTACTGTTTGATTTTACAGATTCGTTTATTGTCCTTTAAACAGTATTTTCCATTGATTTACTGTTGGCTCCGAAAGTGGTCTAGAAACGCCATATTACTATCTACTTTATATATATACTGATTTACTAAATTTCCATAGCGTGTTGTAGCATCAGCGTGGATAATTACAATATATAAAAGCTTGACTTGCTTTTCAGTAGTCATCTTCAACTAGATTAAAGATTATAGCATATAACTCTCTAAACAAGTAAATTTGTTTCTCTGCATGCTGAAAATTTCTCTCCAGTTTCAAGTTAATTACCAGTAATAACGATTTATATGAAGGTTAATATTGTTTCAACACAAATATCCGAAGAAATTAAGCAAATACCATTTATCTTTCCTCATATGGTATTCGAAATTACTTTTCCTCAATACTTTCTATTTTGAATAAGAAATTAAACATTCCACTAGACAAGCACAAACTGATTAACCGATTTCACACCGTTATCAAAAGCACTGCCCTATGCTGTATATTCGAAGTTATCATCTATTTTAAAAGCCGTTAGAAAATAAAAACTTGTAGTAAAATTCTAATAGAATAGATTGTTGAACTGTATTCTGTTGTACTGTAGTTGTTTAGCTTGAACCCAACGTCTGTTACATTCAGGCAAAAAGTTAAAAAAGGAATAAGAAATAAAAAAACGAGTATCTGTTTGAGCGAGAATCTGGTGTAATACGTCAATGATGTGATTTACTTAAAGATAAGAAAATTGGTGTTCGTCTATGAAAATCAAAAATTTTATTTCTTATAAATCTGTTTTCAAACAAAAAATACAATAACATTGGTTTGATACAACTTGCATTTTTATTTACAGATTCAGGGCTGGTTACTAGTCCATTTCAAATTAAAATCAGAATTAACAAAACAATACTGTGAAAACATTGTGGTCTAAAATAGGGTTTCTATTTGTATGGTCTGTTTAACACGTATTTTTACACTTAGGGTAAATTTTAGACACAAATAAATATTTATACAATTTAATACCATTAGATCCTAGTGGGCAGTTATAAAAATGTACTACTTTATATTTATTGACCCTGGTAAAAAATATATGTTTTTATTTATACATAAAAATTATTCTACACACATTTAAAATTTATAAAGAACCGCTTACTTTAGTAATTGTTGAGGATAGTAAGGAACAATTTATAATAATAAACAGAAAACTTTTTTTCCCCCACCAATCTCTTCATATACTACAAGTGGGTAACGTCTAAAATTATGCAATTCCAATTATTGATTTCCTAATTTTAGGTGTAGCTAAATAGGAAGAGCTCATATTTATTCATCTAATGATATCAATCTTCATTCACGTGTATTAAAGTTTGGTAGTTTAACTCATTATCAGTACATTAGGATTATTTTATAAAGAAAGAAATAATTACCAAATGGAAATATTTTATACTTAGTATATATAATAAATGTTATTTTAAAATTACACGGTGTTTTATTTCTGATATAGTATGTATCGTTACCTTAATTTGTTTTATTCAGTTAAAAAAACGATTTGAAAAACATTCAAGGCCACATGACACATAATTGAGTAAACTTATGGTCAAGGTACTTATAAAATCCACGCTCTGTTCCAATCAATAATGGTAATACTGGAAAAGAAAGTAAAGGAAATACGCTCCAGGAGATGGGGAAGATCCTGGTGAACTGCTCAATGTGTCTTTCTTATATACGCTAACTAATGTGCCAAACTTTAGAGCCACCTTTTGATAAATTCTTATGCCTGTTTTACTGTCTCAATTCTTTGCCGGTCATAAAATGTTCAATCAAAAAAATTCACAGTGATATACAGCTCTTATTCGCGAATAGCGAAATGCCAACCTTAATATATGATATTCATTAATAAACTGTGTTAAAACATACCTAAATAAACTTTGCTTTCATTACTTGCTACATTAAACATGCTTGGGTATTTGAAATAATATAAACAGTTTATTATAATAATATTAAGACGCGGACATAATATAAATATTGTTTGTAACAAACTATCAATTACAATGAGTAAGATATGAATTCTTATTTCACCTTTCCTTGCTCAATCTACGTCTTTCAAAATGTATTTTGCTGATTACATTCGTATCTAAAAGTGTAAAAGACATAGGAGTAAACTTTTACGTAATGAGCTTAGAGCCTAACACTAAAAATGGAACATTTCAGGTAATACACATTTTTATCAAAAGCTTAAAACATAATAACCTACAATAAAAGTCTGAATTTACGATAGTTCATATATGTTTCAATCGAACGCCACCGTTTGACGAGAACTAATTTTACGTTATGGACCAAATCAGAATTTTTGATTATATCTCGAGACATTTCTAGTCTGTAAAAATAAGGTTATTGATATAGCACAGATCAGCAACACTGACCAAATTTACCAAAGTTTATCTTTTTTTTATTATAATTAAAACATAAAATGCTGATGTTTGTGACAATGCTTAATTTGCTGTTGTCTGAAAATAAATAGATTTTGTGCACAATAAGTATTCACTGACTGAAATTCAATACGGAGGAAAGGAAAGGCAGGGAATTACAGGTTTTATTTGGTTGTCCTGCAGTTTGAATTTCCTAAGCACGGTTGACGCAGGCTATTTGGCTTGATAAATACCGCCATCATCGACCGCGGTCTCGGCCCGTTGATTATTGGTTGTAGCAATCACGTATTTCGTCAGAGGGTGCACCATTGCCATTTATAACCACTGATACTTCCCTAAATTTCTTCCATGTCTGACAAATTAAAACCTGAAATAACGATTTGGGAAAAAATTTTCAGGCTATTATTTTGTTTTACATCCCAAACTAAGAGAAGATATTTATTGAGATGGTAAAAATTATAATTAAGAAATAACTACCGGTTAAACCAAACGCAGTTTTCCTTTATTAGTGTAAACACGATACCTGCTGTAACTGATAAAATAACTCACATTAGCCAATAATCTTTCTATATCAATAATCACTTCTATAAACAGTAGTCCGATAAATGAACCGTGAAATAAGATATCATGATGGCTTTATTTATCGAGCTGGACTGTATGAATAATGCGTAGAGAGGGAGGGTTAGCATTATTGTTCTTAGCGAAAATTATATTAAACATATTCGTTCACAAAAGATTTGGTAAACCAGTAAGTTGTTATACATTACACATTTAGATAATTTGACGTAATCTTAAACAAACACGTACTTCATGAACATACACGGGCCCTGAGCAGAAACATGGCCACACATAATATAAATATTAAAATATTAGCTGATATACAAAACATGACATAAATCGCTTATAGCTAAGTGTAACATGCCAGTTACACACTATAGATTGGCAAGTTAAGCTCACCGACTCCCTTGCCTTATTCACATTATATCAGCTGATGTCATTCCATTGTGTCTAGGTCTATAGAGTCTTTCCACCGCTCGAGAAATGCGGTTATTATAAATATTTGATAATGCGTTTTAAACTCTAAGTCATATGGCAATGAATTATTACTTTTAATGTTTATACTAACGTCCTATGCGTTAATATTAATAATTATACGTGTCAAAACCTGATAATATGTTGTGTATTACAAGTTTTAGCTGAGTTAAACTTTTGAGAGTTTATAATGTGAATAGAAATCGAATAAAATCTCTTAACTAGATATCGGCTATCAGTTATAAGTAATGTTATCGGAATTTCGCTATTTTTTAAATGTGGGAAGGTGAAAAACATTATTTAATCAATAATCCATAAAGGGAAGCCTGTAAAATATATAAATAAAGTTTAATAGTAACTACATTAATTATTAGCCTCCATTAAATAGTCACACAAACAGTTTTAATTGTTTCAATGAATGAATCAACAGGAATAAGTATTCGGTTATTACATATTAGTGTTAAGTGCGGTTGTTAAGGGCAAATTTCTGATAGGGCTAAAATGACGCTACCTAATGTACAGTTACCACTCTAACATAATGGAAAGTACTACACGGATGGATAACAATATAACGAAACCCTACCTATAACTTAATAGGCTTACGTATAATTGTTACGCTTATACATAAATATACTAAGGCTATCAGCACTGAAACGATGATTGTCATTGTGTAGAAAATTGTTTTAAAGTTATTGGTAAAATTTATGACCAAGTTGTCAGAAGATATTACAAATACAAAGTTGAACAATAATAATGTATATTGTCTTGCTTCAATTAAAAGAAATGTAAAGGAATCACTTAAATAAAACTCACACATCCTGTACTCGTATGTGCGTGCGTCCAATAAAACAAGAAAACGAGAAAAACATTTCTAAACATCACAATCGTACGGAACGTGATAACTGTGTAGGTAAGCGGCGTTTTACTGATCAATAAGATATGAAAAACAAAAAAAACCTGCTTCAGACAAAGGCAATGTAATGGTTCCTGGAACCGCTGCCTCAACCATCTTACTGGTAACGAGCATGACGTGGATCTTGCGTTTATTGGGTTGAGCTGTTTTATTTTGTGAAACTAAAATAATATCAGACAAGAAATATTTGCTTAGAAAATCCCCACAAACCAAAGTGTCGTGTAAATCCGTTTTTAAATAACTAAAACTACATTTACGCCATTTAGTGACTGCCATCTTAAGTGATAGGTTGAGACTTCCGGCTTATGCTAAATATTTTTTTTATTTCCTCATCAACACAGGTGGGATGTTGCCATTTGCACAATTTGAAGTTCTTAATAAGCCAAAATATAGATCTTATTAACCTCCCAACATCCCAAAATGTTTTAATTCCAATTCTTCAAACCATCTAGAAATGGCATAGAGCAACTTATATTTCGTGTTATATATAACTGTGAGTTGTTGTGTGTATAGCACTTTCAATTGGATATTTAATGTTGACATTTCAATTAAAGAATGGTTTGAATGCATATTTTTTACCAATAGAATAGAATTAGACCTTATTATTTTCTTCCCAAAACATGTCCTATATGAAAAAATAACATCAACTCTGTTTTATGATAGTTTTAAGTTCTTCGGATGAATAAGAATTTCCAGGTATTCTGATAGTAAACTTCAATTTATCCATTCCTGAGAGACAAAATTGTCCTAGAGAATCTTATGTAAAATTGATAGAGGAATCTCCAGTAAGAAAGGAAATAATGCTAAGGGTTTCTAGTTTTGATTGAGGTCAATATAGCATACTATTTAAGGGGTTACACATGCAAAAAGCTAATTCTTACCGTGTATTTTTTTTCTTGGCACAATTAAACCAACTATCAAGCATGTACAAGATTTTATCAGAGAACCACATGAAAACCGAATCATTGAAAGCCAGTTTCTTTGTATCGTTACCTGACGGTGATCTACTGTTGTTTACGGGTCAGACGGTGGAATGTAATCCTTGCGATACACACCCATTACACCTATACTAAAAGTACCACCAAAAACAATAAATTTCTTTCTTAGGAGGAAGTTCTCTATCTATGCCAGGAAAAACTTACTAAACATGCATACATGTTTTTTAGTTCTATATGAATTATGTCTACTTAAAGTGGAAAGCACTACGTGCCCACAACAAGCCCGATGTAGAAAGTTCTTTATTTATTTATTTCCTTCCAACGGTCAAAAGACCAATTCACAATCAACATAATTTCATTTCATGTACAAGATGACTATATTAAATTAAACATAAAGGGTCAAGCCAAACAAGCAACTGGACTTCAATACTAATACACGAAAACATAACAATAACATAGAAAATAAATTTACAATCCAAAAACGATATAGTAACAACAATAAATATAATATATATATAATTTGTAATAAATATTAACGTATGTAGTAACAAAAAGATCTATATAATTTACAATAAATATTAAAAGTAGGAATAACGATGATAAAATCTATACTAATTTAGTAATCAATATTAACAATAGTAGTAACAAAAAAATTAAAATCTGTATAATGTAAATATTAACGATATTGATTAAAATAAATGAAACTATAGTTTGTAATAAGTACTGACGACGGTGATAAACGAGAAACATTTAAACTAATAAATGAGCACATTAAAAGATACTAATACAAGCAGATTTATTACAGAACAACATGAACGAAGTAGCAAAAATAAGAGAGCAAGATGGAACTCAAAATCAATGCAATGATTTCGAGTCCAACAACTTCTTTTTGAAAGTTTCCTCGCTCGTGCAGAAAAGATCAATGTCGTCCGGCATGTTGCTCGCCAACAATTGGAGGCGAGGAAAAATGCTATGAAACAAGTACAAGGTTGAGTACTGACGTCTAGCGAACAGATGGGTTTGGCGCAGGTGTCGAGAAGTGCGGAGATTCACTTGACAAGTAGATCCGGGCATCTATGTTTGAGTTGATCAGCTTCCTCAGGAACAGTAAGTCATTGATTATTCGTCTCGTATGAAGTGGCATCAAGTTCAACTGAAGTTGTAGATCAAGGATTGGAGCAGTGCGGTAGTCGAAACCCTTTGCACACCAACCAAACGGATGAAACGAGTTTGAACGTTCTCAAATCTATCAATCTGTCCAATCAGGTAAGGGCTCCAAACAGGTGAAGAAAATTCAAGTAAAGGTCTGACTAGATGCATGAAGAGGATCCTCAAAGAATGAATACAGAACATGTTGCGGCTGTTCCTTATAATTAAATATAGGGTAGAGTTAGCTCTCTCACAAATATAGTTAATGTGCTCTTGAGGATTTAAATTTTGAGAAAGCATGACACCAAGGTCCTTTATAATCAGAGATCATGAGAGGGGTTGATCTTCAAGTATGTAAGGGAAGATGATAGGTGTGCTGGATCTGGAGAAAGACATCACAGAGCATTTGGAAATATTTAATGTCATGTACTTATCATAGCACTACTTCATCAACACTCAATACTGTTCTGCAGTGTTTGGCAATCGATGAAGGTTTTTATTCTTCTGAAGAATTTAGCATCATCGGTGAAGAGAAAAAACTTTTGATCCCTGAGTGTGCTGGACCAAGTCATTGATAAATATAGAAAAGAGAACAGGTCCCAACAGCGATCCCTGAGGTACACCTGATATAACAGAGAAAGGCTTGGACAATCAGCCAACAACCCGTACCTGAAGAGAACGATCCCGGAGGTAACTCTTCAACCACATGAAGAGGCATCCGCCGAGTCTAATAGCTTTGAGCTTGGCCACCAGGTGTTCATGGCTTACACGATCAAAAGCTTTGGAGAAGTCTGTGTATATGGAGTTCACCTGATGAGATTCTGAAAAGGCAGTGAGAATGTGATCCTGGAAGGCCAGTAGTTGGTAGTGATCGGACGTCCCCTCATAAAACCATGTTGTTCAGTACAGATAACACTCTTCAGATGGAATGACAAACTCTTTAGAACCAGGGATTCGAATATCTTGGCAACTGATGACTGAATCACTACCGGGCGATAATTCTTGACGTCAGCGGTAGAACCAGATTTGAAGATAGGCGTTACATAACCTAACTTGAGATTATAAAGGAAGATGCCGGCAGCCATGAGCAGGTTGAAGTATACGGTAAGGCGAGGAGATAAGACGCTACTGCAGAATTTCAGAATCAGTGAAGAAATGTCGTCAGGGCCAGCTCCCTTGTTCACATCAAGTGAGTTCAGCTCATCTTCGACCTCCACACAGCTCACATAGCAGGAAGAGATTGAGGTACATGCTTTGAGATCATATCTCAGTGGAGATGAAGATGGAGGCTTGTATACAGAAGTAAAAAACTTAGAGAACAAGTTAGAGATATCCCGAGGCCCCTCAGCAAATTCCTGGTTGAGCTTCATTCTGGAAGGCAGTGATGAAGTCTTCTTAGAAGAATTGACATGATTCAAGAAGACGCGAATGTTACTTTTCAGAGATGAGTCAATGGATTGTGTATATGCAGAGTAGCATTTCCTCGTTAGTCTGCCACATGCCGCACGAAGACCATAACATTGATGGTAAAGACGGTTGTCAAGACTCTAATTGTAGCGCTTATGAAGCAGCTTTTTTCTAATGATCATGGATTTGAGCTCCGGGGAGAACCAAACAGGAAAGGCACGTTTACCAACGTATCTTGATGGACATGCGCTCCTGATAGTGCAGCTAAGTTGAGAGCAAAATCCCGAGAAGACGTCTTGGAACAGAAACACCGTTATCCAACACAGGATAGTTAAGGCGCTGAACCAATTCAAACACATGGGCAAGATCACATTTCCTTAAATTTGGAGCAAATGCACTATAATTGAGGTTTTCTGAAGGATTGACATCCAGGTCCATCTCGAGAGCAGGGTGGTGGCATTCTGCGGTAAGAAGTGGGTCTGTGGCACTGAGGACATGCAAACGTACAGAAGAAAAGACCAGGTCCAGAAGGAGACCAAGATCATTGTAGATATTATTGTACTGCTTTAGGTCGAGAAAATTCATAATATCATAGATACATTGAGCTGATGTGTTCTTGATCAGCTGTAAAGAATTGCTCACAATTGAAGACTCAGTTTCATAAAAGTGGTTTGTGAATCTCAGATATATTTCGGTCGAAACTGTAAAATATTAAAATTGGTTGTACATAATCCGATAATACTGTAGGATAACCGCTAACAGTACAAATAGAGGTTTTTAGTATTTGCTAATAAATTTACGGAACTGGTTTTTTAAAACTCCATTATAAAAGAAGTTTAATTAAAGCTCTGGTTTTTGCATATAAAGTATAAGCAGACACTTGGATTAAAACTATAAACAGTAATTGACAAGAGTGAGGAGTAAGCTACAGTGTAAACTAAGAAAATTATAAAGCTTTTACCAAGTAACCCGATTTTGTTTGCGAGATGTTGAGAGTAGATTTTAACGTCTTGTACTTGATGCTTACACATATGATGAACTATTGACCTAGATGAAATGAGCGGCCTTTACATCGAACATGGCTATAGTGTGTAATGTGGTAGTGACCGCTGATGTCCATAGGGATGGTCCTAATGCATTAGCAGTGTCCGGACCACGTGGTCAGCCGTAACTGCTAGACTATGTTGTCAGACATACCCCACGTATGTATGAGTACAACCCCACCTCATAAGTGCACCTAAATTACATTTTCAGTACAAAAAAATTAGAAAACTACAAAGTACCGACCAGAAAATGTCTTAGACTCAATATTAAGTAAATTAAAATAACCTCAAACTTTGCCTTTATTAATTGTAATATATTTTATGTTGTTAAATTTTACTATGACCATAGTGATAAATTTTCAGTCATCAAATTAAGGTATTAACCACTTATGTGATCTATTAAGCATTTAAATTTAACGTAAAACAGAAACATGGGTAAGTCCGTTATGAATTATAAAAAAAATAAGTTGAAAATTATACTTTATTTCCACATTTGAAATGTTTAATAAGTTTAACAAAACTTTTAGACCATTCAATGTTTAGTATTTTTAAATAGTATATCACAGAAAAAGGAAGAGAAAATGATTCTTCCAAAATTTTTTCTAACTTCAATTGTTTCATTTTACGTATTGCATATCCAAGAATTTAATGTAAGCTTTTTTAATGAAACGTTTAATTATTATATAAGTAATAATTGATAAAGTTTTATTTCAGCACTCATCATTTTATTTTAAGATATCTCTGTATAAAATGAATTTATGAAAACTGAAACTCATCTTAAATAAAATTCTTTATAGATATACTATGCTGTTGTTAATAATACGTGGTTCTTCAGATATACTAAAAAATTAATAGTCAAATAATAAAGGAAAATTAAATGTTTCTACAAATTTTGGAAAAGTAAATTCTAATCAGTCAGACTGAAACTTATTCTTTTACAAGAAACGATAACTTAAAATAATATAAGCAAAACTAAACCCCTACCCTTACAAATATAAATGAAATGCTAATATAAAGAACGGCTAGACCGACCAATTTTATTTGTAAAATATTTTTGAATTCCAAAATATCTTTATATTAAGATAAAGATTTTAAAACTTACCTCTTTTGGAGTTCGGGAAAATGATGATATGTATGTTTAATAAATGAAATTTAACACTATAGAATTAGGCAAGAAATCGCTGCTGACACTTCCAACTGTTCGAAACAAGTGGCTAATTCATCTTTTTACCACGTTAAAATTCTATAAAATATTACGTACCTTTATACAGTGCTTGATCAATAGTGTTGAATAGATAGCAAAGACAAAGTTAATATCTTAATTTTCTCTAGATTGCACCAGTGACATATTTTAAAACATCTAAAGCATTGTAAATACTATTAAGACCAACCTTTAATGGCTGATAATGTTTTCACACACAGTTATCAAAACTGATGGCTTCCTTGACACTGTGACACGATCTTAAGTCATAACGGTGAAACTAAAAATAATATGCCTGAACGATCCAATATTACCAGACTACAGTCCGAAAAAGAACAATACTTCTATAATGCAGATTCCAATAAACGATTATTATGAAATGTTGTATGAAATAAGGATATTCATATCATACTGGAAATAGGTAGGAATTATGTAGAATTAACCTGTAGACCGTAATAGGCTTCTCAGCCCTACGTATGTATGTATATTTTCTTTATCAAGATAACAAGGCAAACTCAACTATGGAACTGTAAATCTCATAAACTGAGAGTATATTACAAGAACCGCGTGTAGACGCTTTTCGACTGAAGAAGATTTCCGAAAGATGTATTTTGTTTTATGATCGGAGTAATGTGGCACAAAAACAACTGTGGTACCATAAGTGAATTTAAACGGCCGGAAGTAGACACCTTTTAACCGAAGTAGACTTCTCAGTCCTAAATATGTATATATATTTTCCTCAACAAGGCAAACTCTACCATGCTACTGATAATATCGTAGACCGGAAGTATATTTGAAGGCCTACAAATAACATCTATTTGACTGAAGTTGGTTCCCGAGACCTACATATTTGTATTTTCTTAATCGGGGTAACAAGCCAGTCTCATATATGGCACTGTAAATATAATTAGTTTGAATTACACATCATTGATGCTCCTACACGAGTCAGGGTAAATATTGATGCTCTTATCAATGACTACTAATATAATATGTACTAATTGAATGCCTACTTATGTTTCAAAACTTTCAGACTCCATCATAAGCACCTTTACTGATTAGTATAAGAACTTCTATTTTTAAACGTAGTGTATGAAGCCAAGGAAACCAGTAGTAAGTTATATATTTATATTTGTTTTACTCTGTAACCAGGTACCAGATTATGTTTTAAAATAATTCAATTCGTTTAAAATTAAGCTTTTAGTGCTTTCTTTTAAAAATTTAAAAAGTAACGTCTTTCATTGCACTATCTGTTTTTGCCATTTAAATGTGTTGTGCTAGAAATTGATGCCGGAGCTTTGATGGTCGAGAATTACAACTGCAACCATACAACACAACAAACAAGGCCCCTGAGTGTGATGACGACTGTGGCCCCCCACCCGACCATTACTGGAACTAATCTTGCCCAGGTGTGTGCTTTCTGCCTCATATGATTTAAAGAACATTGTGACTTGGTGCCATTATTTAAATTGCATGTGGTTATCACTGCTTGTGAGGTAATAACCTTTTAAACAATACGTATACGTATGTGTAACTTCTAAGGTTTCTGTTTGTACAACTGTAAGAATGTTGTTTGCGTATAAATGAAATGTGTGTAGAGTTTAATTTTTGAACTGCACTATTACACTCATTAATTACCCATGTTTCAGAAATACTTAATATTTAAAAAATATGATAAATCGGCTATTTTAAATTCATTACCACCCAATAATTGTAAAATGTTCTAGTCAGGTTACGTGTTAGTTTGCTGAAGGCCAATCAGATAGGTGATGAAATTGATTTCGGATTTGAACAATATTTTTATTATGATACGTTAATAGGCCTTTAGGGTAACTTTCATTAATGCGGAAAAAGTTTTGTGATCAACCCACGAGAAATTTAACGGATTTTAAGTGAGAAAGTTTTCGATCAGGTCCAAATAAAGATGGCTGAAGCTAAAATGTGAAATATTTTCAGTACGTGCATTACTTTCAGGAAGAGACATGGTTTTTCATTTATTACTACTTAGGGAAATTATATTTTTGTAAAGAAATATTATTCAAGCAAATTTTATACTTTTAATTATTCTTGACAAAATAAATTTGTATGTATAAAACCTCCCTGGCTATTAGAAAGGGATATGAATTTAAAATCAAAATATTATCCAAAACTAAGTCCAAAATCGATTGCACCACTTTCAAGTAACAAATGAGAAACCGAGTGACAGGGAGACTGATTAATAAGACAATTTTGAGTGCTCAAAGATGTTGGACAATTGAACTCTAAACACTATTACAAGAATAAAAATTTAATGGTTATAAACAAGACCCTGATTTTTCATTTGAGTCTCCTACTTGCTATAAAACTACGAAAGAAAAGTACTAATTATAGTATAGGGAAGAGCAAGGAAGGCTAAAAATATTACTGTAAGCGAGTCAGCAGTACAGATCTGTACAATTGGCTGCAGCCGCAGTTCTATCGCCACTATTCCCTTTCCAGGTAGTGTCGCCTATGAAGGTGATAAAGATAAGGAAACGGATGAGGAACTAGTTATTCACCGGGAGTCGCCGAGGCCACCGGCTTCGTAAATACATGGAAATAACATTTTCATTCACAGACAGTTCCCTGCAAGGTGAATCACGAGATGGGTCAGAGAGGGATGGTAGGTTTATGGATTTTGGGAAGGCCATACAAATTACCCCTCTAAAATAGTATTGAATATAAAAAACCCAGATCAGTACAGAATTTAACAACACTATAGAAAGCATCCAAAAGATATGTAAAAAAGTTTTTGAAATAGACAAGAAAAAGAAAATCTTAACACTTGACAAAATTTGGCCCAAACAATGTTATTTGCCTAAAGATGGCAAGGAGAATACGGATGCAAATTATAAAAATATAATCAATCTCTCTTCAGAAATCCTCAATGAAGCGGAAATTTCAGTTTTATCTAAGGGTTTAAAATTTTCTGTGGCACAAATATCGGTAAAGGCACTGGATTTCGCAACTGGAATCGAGTCGGCTGTTTCACAGATATCTGAGGAATAGTGTGACCGGTTTCGTTGTGAGGCCAGTCTTTTGCTCACGAAAATTCCTCCCACAAAGCCCAATTGAGAATAAGGATAAAAAGACATGTCGATGCTTGGAAAATACGATAAGGTCAAAATCATACCAGCTGATAAAGGCAACGCTACTGTTGTACTTGACTCAGTAACGTATTAAGAAGATATTGCAGAAACTTTAAATACTGGTAAATATACAGTTTTAAATAAAGACCCGACTGATTCATTTTAACGCAAAGTAGCAAACACCTTAAGAAAACAAAAAGCATATCTTTCAGGTAAATTTAGATCTAAATTAACTCTTCGCTATTCCAAAATCCCCTATATATATGGCCTTCCCAAAATCCACAAACCTACCATCCCTCTCCGGCCCATCATTAGTACTCGTGATTCACCTTGCAGGGAATTGTCTAAAGTCCTCTTGGGGGTGTTATTACAGAGGTACTAAGGCAGAGTCACCCCCCCCCTCCCCGAGGGTTGGAGCCTTCTCTTGTCAAGATGCCATGAAGGGGGGATATCGAGCTACATCTCGGCCATGAAACCTAGCAACAACGAAGGCCTGTTTCTTCCAGTCTCGCCTGTCAAAGCGGGCAAAGGAGAGCACTCCATCATGTCCAAGCTAGTAACAACCATTACTAAGGGACTCCATCTGTTAAACAGTCATCATTCGCAGTAGAATAGACCTATCGATCTACCATTTAAACCTCAATATTGCGACATTTTCGGTTATTAATAGGCCGCTCCTGGACACCCATAGAGTTGCCCAGTTTAGTTTTCGTTTTCCCTGTATCCAGTTTAGGTTCACCTGGAAGGTATAAATGGAAGTGAACTGTCCTGAGATTACTTGCTGTTATTTTGCACTGATGTGTCTCTATAGCTAGGCCAAATTATTTTAGGAGTTTAGCTGTTTTACATATATAATGTGGTTTGAACAATTTGGATGTTAGCTATTGCCAGGTTAGGCGAAGAGCTAAGATGAATCCCCATTGGATATACATTCCAACCAATTTTAGAAATGTATAGATCATCCATGATTTTAGTGGTACATATTTGTAGCTCGTCATTTAAAAACGCTGGCCTTTTTCCTGATTTCCTGATTGAGGATGCAAAAAACGTAAGAATGAAATGATTTCTATATAAAACTCGAGGGATTCACTTAGCAGTAACCAAGTTACCTGTAGTTTTAAGCACCATTAAACTTGTTATGATATGGTTAAAACCAGCACGATTTCTTATGGCTGTTCCACCATCATCAAATAAACAGTATTTCGTATAATTTTCGTTTATTCGCCCATCTTATAGCAAAATAACTGACCAGTTAAAAAGCTAATTTTTACTTAACTACAGCGAAAAATAGAGATATCTCAATACCTCCAACAATATTTAGTATGTAACATATTAATAAAATCGCACTTGTAGGTTTAAGCGTTTGTAAAATAAGCTATCAAAACATACACTCAACTTGGCACAATATTATATTTATAGAGTTTTTAGTAGTATTTATTAAATAAGATAAGAACAAGTCTTTTAAAAGCTAATAAGGTAGCTCATACAGGACCACAAGTTGTTAATAATAGTGTATCTAAGTTTTTGTCAACGTAACGATGACCCATTAATGAATGGTGTAGAAATGAAAGTAGCGGATTTAATTAAATAAAATTGAATGCACACAGCCCCTAAAATATACTTAACCAAGAAATCAGTATACAATCACACAGAGGTTGAGGAACCTTTTTACGAATTGGCATGACTCTCTTCCGAAATAGGTAATAAATCCTCCACTAATCCTTCTAATTGAATCCCCTTAGGTAATAAAATCCACTAACTCTATGACACAAAATGGGCCAAGATCCGTTAATGCTAATTACAGTATGAACTAGTTCTTTGTTATGGCATATTAGTTAGCTTAATACGAACCGAGAGCAAAAGATTAACAACTGTCATTTTAACACAGATAGTTCTTGTTCATATAACTGTTATTTTCATATTAAAGAAGTACTATGAACAGTAAACCTAGCTCAGAAGTGTTAGTCACATTTCAGGTATTAATACTGGCAGCTTAAATAGAAGGTGAAACTTCTTTCATTTTGTTACCGTTTTAAATATTTCATTCGGTCACACTCCCCTCTCACAGTAATGTAGTTTCGCTTTATTTTTCTTAGAAGCTGGTGTACACTTCATAAGTATAGTAGAATCGGCATAATCAAGATTTTTCGTAACTATAATATAGAGTACAGTTTCTATAAGTGATTGCAGTATTTACCTATTGTAGGCAAATATGATCTGTAGAGGAGACTAATTCCTAAGTCTCCTAGCAGGTGATTTTACCGAGAGCAAAACATTTGATTTGGGGAACACATTCTGAATTCGATAGTATTATCATAGATTATTAATCTGAACAATATTAAATATATAATAGGTAGGGAATAAAAAGTATTGATTATTATGTTCCATAATTATTATAAGTATGAGGTAGTTTTAACTGTACAGTTAGACAGAAACCACGATCCAACAAATGAGCATATCTCAAATAGAATGAGCTGTTTACAGCATTTTAACTTCCCTTATTACAAGAAAATTAAACACAATACTTTATCTTCATATTATCATAAACTTACGTACCCTAGAAAAATGAAGACGATGTTTCGCACTACCAAGAAACGCAACATTTGAATCGTGTTCTATTATTTGCATAAGATATTCAGATTCTAGCCATTTAAAATAATAAAGCTATACGATTAGTAAAAATTATTCAGAAGGATATCAATAGCTAAGCTCGTACTCTCAGAAATCCCCTTTGTATCTAATACGATATTTTATTTTGGACAGTGTAACAGTTACGGGCTGGCGAAGTTGATTACGCTTTAATCGGATCCTGGAACATTTCAATTTCCGGCTTACAATTGATGTGCGTCCCTCTGCCAACCTGCAATCTCTCGACTTAGAATATAACATTGCATTTTGTGAAGCGAAATTATACACAAGAGTAAGTTAATTTCAAGAAATGATACTTTAACCGCAAGACACTCTTAAGTCTTAATGAAGCATGTCTGGTTTGGCTAACCATATATTTATGTTAAATTAACCAGTCAATTGCAATTCGTTCCATATAAGCATAAATTGATCTCTCCGTAAATTTTAATTTTAAAATTATTCCTCAGCCATAAATATATCATATCCTCCAACGGCAATACTGGAGGCATTCTGAATGTCAGCTGGAGGAAGACATGTATGCTATAACAGTTAATTTTGTAGACAAGCTAACGGGTTAAGTCCAGCCAACACCAGCTGCTATCTTTGTGTTCACCAAATTGGGTTTTACGTGAGTGCGTTAATATTTTTTGAATTCACACTGGTGCGTATCAATGATTGCAGTGACGTGAATGAATATCTCTGGGAGGAACTGATAACCCGAGCTGTGAACCACATACAGTTTAAATTTCTTTAGTATCAATTTAAGAAAAATCTGCGCAGTAGGTATTCGTGTGTTAAATTCTCTACCTATGTGCACTAAATGTGTTTTCAGACGTAATATTTCCCTACTCGTAATCAATACCTAGTAATCAAACGGAAGTTATTCTACGTTTCGGAAAATGCTGGGCTCTAGCTCTTAAAGCTAGTAAACCACAACCCTAAAGCTCGTTTCTATGTTACAATCATATCCATAGTCTTTGATGGTTTTAGTAACATTTTGTAAATATTCTGCACGGTTACTTAATTTAAACTTGCATATTGTATATCAGGAATCATTAAAAGTTTTGGAAACAATCCAATAATATTAAAAGAAAGAACGTCCATAATCTTTAATGTAAAAAATGTATTTCCTTTTTTTCCGACACCTTGCTTTTAAACAGTTTTAAATATTTGTCCTTTATATTATGATACCTGTGTACTATCCATTTACATACCGTCATTAGAACTCATTACTGAATTGTTTAAGACGACTCCGTTCTTTTTTTAATTAACTAAAATGCAGAAAATATGAAAAATTTACTAATATAAAATATGTGACTGATTGAAAACCACACAAAGTTTACTCAAGACTGCACGTACTTCACCCGCGTACACCTGGCGTCCTAGAGTTCCATGTAATAATAGATTTGAGTGATTGCTTCATATAACATGTTCGTAATGTTACGCTTTTCCTTGCTTTGAAAAGGTCTTAATCCTAGTATTGTTAGCTATGAATTCCTATAAATTAAAAAAGGCCGTTTATCCATATTTCTATATTTTATTTACAAAAATAAAACCCACTAAATGATTATCATATCCAAATAAGTTTAATTCTAATATTATATCTTTGGTGATAAGACCACATAAATAGAAGAATTAAATTAGTATGCTATAAAGCTAAACATTAGACTCAATCACTTACTAATAAGACAATTTACTAACTAGAACTTGATAGACACTTTAACATCGGCAGGTAGTTTATATAAAAAAATGTATATGAGGACAAATTCGTAGCTTTTTATTTCATTTTTATATGAACGCTAATATTTTTTCTGGCGAAAACATAACTTAAGGGTAGTTATACGAGCAGTAATAATTTGAAAGTAGGCATGTACCTAGCTTTATTATGTTAGACTCAAAAAGAACTAACAGTAAATATAAAGGAAACAGGATTGTTTCGGACATTTGCCATCGTTCAGTGAAACAAGAAATCAGTAACACTACGTTTCGAGATCTGCAATCTGATCTCTTCTTCAGGTAAATAACTAATCTAATACATAATTACAAACTAGGTTAAAATAAAAAAAATCATACCAAAGCGTTGTGGCACGCCTAAGTAAGGATCACGATTACAACGTTGTTTGTCAACTTCAATAACTCTAAAAACATGCACTTAATAAAAAAACTATACACAATACTAGTCATTAAAACTGAATTACAGAATACAGTTCACAATATATCTGTATTCATCTACCAACCACCTATGACGTGGGATTATTAAAAAAAATGTTTTTACAAAAATGTTTTATGTAATTCTCATGGTTGAAGTTTCGACCATAAAATTATTAGAAACATCCAAGCAAAGTTATTTTATTTTGAGTGGGTTTGGAAGAAATAACTGATACTGAAATCCGTGTGTTAAATGTAAAACTGTCATAAAAACCAACATACTGAAGAGCAAATGCTTGGAATTTGGGTTTTTTCTGCAGAAAGATGTTTTTACGCTTCCAAAATAGTTGTAGACCTGTTTAGGCTTGGTGCAATTTTCTAATTTTCGTTTCGGATGAAATACTACCAATACCGAAAAAGTGAATCTAAATACTCGTAATTTGTAAAAGAAGTATCTTTGAAGTATAGTAACAGGAATAGTAATTCTGAAATATCAATTACACTGCAAGTCCTGGTTCTTATTTCTAAGCCTGAGATTAACAACTATCTAAGTCGGATGAATTGCACAGATCATATACGTATAGAATTCAAAAATCCCGTGTTTTAAGCATTTAAAATCAGTAAAAAAATGAGAATGGCTCCCCTTTTACAATCGTAAACTCACGAAATAGACACTAAAATTAACATTTCTTGACTTGGTTCGGAATGACATACTTTCAAAAGAATCCCGTCATGTAATCTTATTTTTTAAATAGGATACAGAATGGAACTTTATAACAGTAACGCATTTTATTTAAGATTATTTTCAAAGGTTCCTAATATAATTTAATTTTTATTGTCTACCAAATATATAAAAATAAATGGTATACGCTCATTGAAGAAAGGCTTTAATCTGTTTCAAATTCTAAAGATTTAAGTTTCATGTAGTTTGAGCACACCCACTATAACTTATGCAGACGCCAAAAAATGGGTTCCACAAATTTTTTAACTACTTAAGAAAAGCCACAACCCTATCAGTGCCAATAATTTCGATTTATTTAATTTAATAATAAAGATACAAATTGGGATTCAAATTGACAAAATAATTACTTTTTACTATTGGTTCTTATATATTTACTATGTTTGAATCTACGTTTTTAACCAGAGATTTTTACAAAACATATTCAATTTATACAAAAATCATATGTATATTGAAGGTATGGTAAAGAAAGAAAATGAAAATGAAGGATGTTTTACATACTAAATTTATTCAACCTCCACGTCATCTCTAGAGGGTAAGAGTTAAATAGCTTTATGGAAATACAGATCTCGCAGTCTCTTTTGCAATTAAAGCATCAAAATGCAAATATGTACAATGTTGACTTCTGTGGAACCGCATATGGTTATGACTTTTTTAAATGATGCATTTGTATAAGTCTTCTTACCCCAGAGTTAAAAAGGGACTAATTAATTTTCTTTCCTCAAAATTAAAAAGCACATTCATAAAATGAATGGAGTACAAACATATATAAATTACAATAACAATAGTAAAATACATTATTTTTTAAAGAAATATTTGTGGGATGATAATCAAATTGTGAGATTATGAAAATACTATATTTTATTATTGTAATATGAAATCAATGTTTTTACGAGTCCTTCCTGTCAGTAAAGGAGTTTTGGGTGTCAGTGACCAGCTGTTAACAAGTTTTACAAGATTATAGAATAAAAAAGTTTCATTAACATTGTTTCTTAACGTACACAATATTAATATTTAACATTTATTTTGTATTTGTATCTAACTTTAATTCCTCAAGCTATACCAACCTTTCACGAAACACAATTTATACCGGGTGCAGTATAAGTCAGTTAACTGCTACAACCCGGTGACTGACATTGTTTATCTCTCGGTATCGTCATAAGATAAGTTTTATCTCATAAGCTAAATTTACCTTGAGTTACAGTTTAGACCGTCATTTAGAGAGGTGATATGAAATAAAAAGTTATAGCTAAGCTGCTTTGCGGTAAAAATTTACTTCCTTGCCTGTAGCTTTATTATAATTATGACATTTAGCGTAATATTATTTTAACTTGTTGGCCCATGAGAAATCACAACAGTAATTCGATTCAAACAACTGGGTGTTCGTACGGTAGCAATGTTACCTTGTATAACACTGGCTTTTAGTTGTTTCTCAGCAATAAACTTACCTGAAACAGAAAAACAAAACATCAAACACGTCACGTTTAAAACTCTCTCAGCAGCAAAGATAAGCCTTAAATATTTATAAATAAATAAAACTGTGTCACCATCTTATTCAACAATATAATTTTCATCGATATCCCTGTAAAAACATAAAGTATTATAGTGTATTACTATTAAAAACGTTTTTACTATATTTTTTGTTTACTGTAAATTGTAAAACTTAATACATTTCAAAAGTAGATAAATTACCGAAAATCTCATAACCAGTAACCGTCAAGACGAATTGAAACCTAGTCATCTGTTCTGTTTGGCTGTGTTTGAAGGGTTGCATTTTAGAGCTATAAAATATACAAGTTTACAATTTAAATATACAATTTTTTTTTTTTTAATTGTTCCAGTAACATAGTGGATTTGTATAATTTTATCAACAATGTTATTTCATCAAATGGTTGGGAAATCCGTGATCGTTTTATAACTTTTATGTTACTAATTACATATTACGAAAAGTGGTTTAAAACGGGATCCTCTAATATATATGTTACACTTAAGAGGATATATATACTGTATAATAACTCTGTAACGTTGCTTATTATTTAGTTTTATTTCACCTTTGAAACCTTGTGTAAGAAGTTATTAAACTTATTTCCATAATGGCTTGAAAAATTCTTATCCCCAGTATCTCTTATAAACAGGTTACCTACAGATTCATTGAACTTGTACTGTTTAAATAATTTTAAATACTCAAATTTTAGCTTTTATGCAGGAAATTAAATTGAAATCACAAGAATAATTCTCTTACTATCACCAGTTTTCTCCATATCCCATGTAACTAACTATATAAGACAAGCCTTGAATATATTTGTAGCCTACTATTGTTATTTATGAAATATACGGATATTGTATTTAATTATTTTATTACTTTTTTTAAAACATTAGTACTTTTTTATATAAACATTTTATAAAGGTATTTCTTTCAGAAATACTATTTTTGTTTTGAAAACTTATAATGACGTCATGTGAAACCTGGAATGAATGCTAAAAGAGGCAGTATGTCATTGATTCTACCCCGAGTTTCTAAGAAGCTTAAGGCGAGCAGGAGATCGCTGTAATCCTTAGTTATTGCTTTCGACGGGCTTTGTTTCATACAATGCGCAGTTCAGTGTTGAATGTTCAATATAGTCAAGTGTGGTTACAGTTTCCGCTCAGATAGGCTTTTTTCAAACCATAGCTGGAACATTGTTTCAAACTTACTTTACCTGGCGAACGAGCAGTTCGTTATTTTTTATGACGATTGAAAGTGCTTATCATCAGTGCAAAAATATTTGAGTGGTACTTATAGCCTAAGGTAAATAAAATATCTGAAAATGAGCAGCTAAAAACTAATTGAATTTGTGAAGAAAATTTTAATAAAAATGTCATAGTGTTGCTTAAAACCTACAAATATTCAATACTGTTAAAAACATAACGTACCAATGAAATACCCATTGTTTAGACCTGATTTCCGTTTACCAAACGACTGATTACTATTGCTGTAGTGTGTTATTCATGGTAATACCACATAAAATAGATTCAAATATTTATAAATACAGTTAAAGAATATTTTAATAGCTGGATATCATTGTTTTATTCTAGGAATAACAGTGAGTGTTATAATATATTATGTATAGATTAAAAATTCCTTTATTTTATTCAATAGAAGAGTGCTATTATTAGATGCATAGAAAACAGGAAATCTATTCCAATTAAACCTCCCCTGCCGCTGCTTTAAGAGAATAAAAGTTATTATACTGTAGGGAGTTAAATTTATACTTTAATAAACCAAAATGCACAGTAAAATATTTTGTTAGGGGGAACTCCTTGTTTTAATATTTTTATGATTATCTTCACAATTTAAATAAACTTATAAGGCATTATTTAATATATATATGTCTCTTTTAAGTCATCTGTTTATTTGTATAGCCAACATTCCAGAACGCGATGTAATACAAGATTTTAACGACGAAAACACTAATGTATAAAAGGGGCATAACGAGTAGTATTAATGTTAATGGTGTTGAAAATCATCATCAATATCCAATAATTATTAAAAATACTATGGATCTAGAACCAGAGGGAAATATTTAAATGCAATCCAACAGTGGAAAGATCATTTTTTAAACTTTTACTGAATTTTTTTGGTATTTTGCAAAGAATTACCAAAATATCAAATAAATTAAAGCGTTTTATGAATATTTTATGAAAACACATAGGCATTAATGATTTATTTTTAATAATTGCCATGCATCATGTTTTTTGTAGTAGGGTATCGTATTTTTTTAATTAAAAAATATGCACAGTTGTAAGTTTTCGCTAAGTAAAAAAAAACTATGAAAGTCGTGTGGGCTATTAGTTTTGGGCTTATACATAATGATGTTTTATTTATATAAATATAAATAAATATATGTATATATAAAATATAAAAAATACTTTTATCTGGATCTACGCTATGAAATATCAAACCATTATTTGTACTTTTTGAATAAATTATAATTTGCGGATAAATATCTTTAGTTATTTACTTTTATAAATTAAATATTATGTTTTTTATACGCTATAGTTAATGATTAGTTCAAAAATTGCAATGCACGGTACATTACCCCTATTATAGTTTTAATATAATTAATAGACAATATTTGGTTACCTGATTTATATGCATGTAAATGACATATTTTTTACAATCATTGCAATAAAAATAGTTTTATCAAAAGCGTAGTTTTTGTGTAAAATGTTTGAAAACGATTACAAACCATGCATACTGTTTAGGGAATACACTTAATAGGACAAATATTGTTAAATTCACACTAAGATTTTATTTGAAGATGCCAAAACCGACATTTTGATGCAAACAAAAATAAAAGAACTTAATAATCACAATATTACTTCCTAAATGACAGTACAAGATTGAAGATACAGTATGTAGAAATTAACATAGGTTCAATCATTTTCTCAATGTATCTAAACCTTTGAGGTCCAATGGACGATATATCATCCAACCGTGGGCCGTTGAATAGGACAGCTGGATTATATATCCTGCTTCCGTGTTATTTTTTAATACGAACATATGTGTACAAATTTATTTATTTCGTGGCCTTGAAAACTTCATTTCTTCGTTTAGGTATCTTTTAGTTTAGCTGATAAATTTAATTTTTTCTACAACGAAACGAAAATAAACAAGCGTGAACTTTATGATTTAAATCGTCACACTGTGTTTGATAAGGATACCGCTTAAAAATTAAAAATATTCTTCCTTGCAATTTTTCAAAAGATTTTTATAGAATTTAAATATAAAGCACTTAAAGCATATCTTCCCTCGGTAATATTGCTTTTGGTTTTCATGCTATAAAAATGAAACTTAAAATTGAAAAATAATTCTGAGTATCATTCTATTAAAATGAGAAAAAATATAACAATGATCCAGTTATTATACTCAAATTTTAATACCGCTTAATTGGGCACATTTCAATACAACATTCATATAAATGTACCCTTTCTGAGTCACGTTAATTATTATTCTTTTGATCTCCGCAAATTACTCACTTTTTCGCTTATACCGTATGCAACTTGGTAAGCAAATATTTTGGTGACACGTGAAAAGATATGTTTGTTATGTTCCTCGAAGCGGTAAACAAGACCAATAACATATTTTTAATGCACTTGAAAAAGGTTTTAAGCTATAAATATAAAGATTCAGAAGTTAAAATTTATGGTAATGGCTGGCCAATTGTGCTACTGCGATCTCTCCGCGCTCAGTTTCGTTGATAACGATTGCAACTTTACTGTGATTTTAGATTGCAGTAAATAGATTTCCTTAAGAAAAGAAATGTATGATTTTAAACAATAGAATTATTTTGCTTATATGTTTATAAATTTGTAATGTTAATGCCAATATATTTAAAATCTTAAATTTAAAGGATTGGTTGCATTGTAAGTAGTAAACTTATGGGAACTATTAAAATAATTCTTGGTTTTGTTTGGGGAGTCAAGTCTATGTAAGGACAAAGAGAATACTTTTAGTTTAAAAAGGTACATGTTTTGAACGTACTCCAAGTTACGATTTATATTTGTTGTTGTATTATACCTTTCAGGACCTTATTGACATTGAAAAGTTTTCAGTTTGAAAGCTTAGAAACCTTTCAGTTTGTGAATGCCCAGCAGATGGCAAATCGATAAGGAGGGTTTATAAAAGGGCGTCAATAAATTGAAAGGCAGCAGTCTGTACAGCCAGCCACTCAACTGGATTGGCTGTATATGTGTAACCGTCCACATGAGGAGGCCACTCCCCGTCTTGGCATCAGTTCCGATCAAAACAATCGTAGAAATTAATTAACTTGAGTCTTAAATGTTGTAAAACACTATTTTTAAATTCTAACTTCGAAATATATTCATGTACTCGATTCTAGTGTATATTTTATTCTGCACACAACCAAATGTTGTTGGTTTTATAAATTAAAGTATGTTACTACCATTATTTACTATTATTACTACCATTTACTATTATTTACGGTAAAGCTAATAACACATTTTATTTAATAGTAGCTGTTATCCGCGGCTTTGCACGCAATTTTGAAATCAAAGTCTGTAGCCCATTTAGTAATGGTATAGTTATTATTATTATCAAGACGAAACGATAAAGCCCTACGATACTTCTCTAACGTATTTTGTAACACAGGCATACATCAGGTTATTATGATTTAAGCGCTTATCATTAAGAGGATTAGATTTTAAGAGAAATTACGACTGACTCTTAAATAAGATATTGAGTGTAGGAATTTCTGGTTCGAATGAAAAAAATATACGTCCGACGTTAGAGTTAGGTTTTCTTTGTTACAAAGAACAAGATACATACATCTCGAAAATCTATGTTTTAAATTATATCAGGTTGGCAGCTTCTGGAAACAAGCCTCGCCCGATCAAGGTTGCTGTCGGATGTAAATCCACTGTTCGCAAAACTTGTCAAGACGACAACCAGAAATTATGAGACTGGATTGGATGGTTGGTTCTACAGTGTTTCGGTTGTTCACAAGATTTCCAAGATTTTTAACTCAAAAACGGCACTACCACACTCAATTTACTCTATCAGAATGTCAAATATATTCGCTCTAAACCTAGTTATTTTCATATTTCTATACCTACCTGCTTACACGATGTTGTTATTTTAACTGCATCAAACTAGAATTCCTCTATTTCTTCGTCAGAAATTGGATTCGATGACTGTCGTATACGGAAAGGATCGCTCGACTCTTACTAGCAACAAACTGGATGTGTCTTGTTAGCAGTTTGCCAAACTATTTCTTCTTCTGAGGTCTTGTATCCTGATCTACCTGTTGAGGCTTTGATTGTGCTTTTTAAACTAAATCCCTCACTGACGGTTCTGATGTGTGTAGTCAACATTCCTTCACAATTACAAAAAGGAATATACTTTTTTTGTAGTCACTCAAAGACGTTATTTCTACTTGCCACAATCATGATGCCATCTTGATTGCCGTTGATTTTAATTTGCCCGTCTTTAACTGGATCGATACTGATCCCACAGTGGTCCATCTTTGGCCAGAATTCTCTTAGACCTTGCTCCATAACTGGATATATCACAAATTAGTATTGTTTTAAATAACTGCGGAGTCTAGTTAGAATTGATATCCAGTTCTCCCGTGATTTTCTGTATCTCAGTGGAGAGCAACTCACTTCTTGCCTCTGAGCCATGTACTCCTGCTCTGCGTTTCCAGTGCTGTTCATTGCCTCACAATGAGCATCCCACATATATTCACAACGCTAGCTGTTGTAATATGGATGGGGTGAAGAACGATCTTGAAAATAGAATTATTCAACTTAACTATGGCTGTGAAGACACGGATATAATGCTCTCCAGCTTCTGTAAACGACTGTGAGACTGTATTAAGTAGAACTCTTATTGGAAGCGCGTTGAAAAGTCTACCTTCCCTAAGTGATTTTCTTCTGAGTGGCATTGGTGATTCTCAAAAAGATACTCCAGAAGAAATTCAAGCAGTCTCATGGTGATAAAGATTACTATTCGAGTCGATGATAGTTACAAAATCATTTCGAGCGAGAGCTGGAGTAATTATGTTAATTATGCCATTTCTACAATATCTTCAAATACCAGAGTGTTCTGGAGTATCATGAATGACATAAATCACACTGTTTCTATGAATCATGAGGTAATTCTTAACGATGAGCAGCATTTATTTTTGGTTGGCAGTTCAACTTATATTAACCTTTTTTCCCTCCAGTGTTTTGTCATGGAAGTTCTCAGCCGCCATAGTCAAATGTATACTATATATATTATATAGACCTCAGTAAAGCGTACGACATGATAAGTCATCGGCACCTTATTGATAAACTGGAAGGTTGCGGGGTTGGTCGAGCTATGATACGGTGATTTAGGAGTAACCTCACTGGCCGAAGGCTGTTTGTCAGATTTGGTTCTCAGGTATCCTTTCCTTTTATTGCGACTTCTGGTGTACTTCAGGGCTTCCACCTAGGACGCTTCCTCTTCTTAATATTTGTCGACGACATCAGGGAGGTCATCACATTCCCTTTTATAATGTTTGCGGACGACATCAATATTTTCGTTTATGTTGTCTCTTATCATGGTAGCCAACTTTTACAGAGAGCTCTGCATAATATGGGTGGTCCTCGAGATTTCAGTGAAAAAAAAAAAAAAACAAAGTTAATAACCTGAAGTAGAAGAACAACTACTTGGTGGCGGACTACTTCATTAAGAGGACTGCGCGGTTGAGACGTGTAACATCATAAAGGACCTATATGTCGGTATTGATTCGAACTTTGAGTTTGGATCCAATATTACCAAAATCTGTTATAGAGCCTGCTGAGCCCAGAATAAGCTGTTCTAATGTTCAAGAAACTTGTTAGTTTACCGCTTGAGTATTCTTCTGTGGTCTGGTGTCCTTTCCAACTACAACACATCAACCACCTCCAAATCTGTACAGAGGCATTTTGTGAGCCTCCTGGTCTGCCGTGCTGGTCTCCGCTACCTTGATGTTCCAGTAAACGAACTGTCAGAGGTGCTTGGGCTTCAGAGTTGGGATTTTAGACGTCGTGTTGCTGATATTTCCTTTCTGACATGGCTTATAAATGATCGAATTGACTGCTATACTCGAGAAGATTCCATATCATATCCCCACTAGAACAAGACAACAGCGGTTGTTTGAGCCTAGTCACGCTGCCAGAAACTATCTGCTACACACCTCCACTCCACGGCACTTCCGGTCTAGGAACCAGATTTGTTCATCGGATGACTTCTTTTCCTCCAGCTTACAAGATACAAGATGTGCTGCAGAACACTAAAATATAGTTCAATTAATGCTGGATTCAAAGTTTCAGTTTCTTTAGTTTATTGCCCATTAGTGTTGTTATATAATTGGTAGTTCATATTGTTAGTATATTTTGTTGATGCTTTTTCAAGATTTATTATTTATTACTATCATTATTACATTTGTTGTATATATTCTTAATACGTTTCATTGTTGCATTTTGTTAGTTTATTATTTATTATTATTGTTAATTAATAATCTTTACAGCCTTCATTAATTGGATTTTTCTAGTACGGATATTTACTGTTACGTATTATAATTGCTTTATCAACTGCTGATATGAACTTTTTTGTTTTAATAATTTCTCTGTTATGATGCTAGTTATTATCTTTTCTTCTTATATAATTATATCATCTGTAATCTATAGTGCTTATTGTATGGTTATCATAATATTATACCTTCCTTTTTTAGATGTCCTTGAATGTGTGTTATGCTGCCGTGATCCTTAGTAACTATTTCTTCTTTAGTCACATTGCCTTTGCACTCCAGCCAAGTGAAACCTATTCTTGCATATAAATTAGTGTCACGCCGTTGGAGTGTAAATAAATAAATAAACCTGATTAGTTCAAAACCCATTATAGTACTACAGTTGAAAATGCATCAAATTCCGTTCTGATATGTCCAGTGATGTATTTAATTTGCCTTTTTGGCCTGATAGATAATATATATCTGACTATCTATCTATCTATCTATCTGTATATATATATATATATATATATATATATATATATGTTGAACTGAGATACCCACTACAGTCAAAAGTGTCTACTTCCGACCGTTACAATTTCCTGCCCTTCTAATGTATATATGATATCTCATTTAATACTGCCTTATTGTCAGGTAAAAGAAAACATGTACATGTGCGGTACGAAGAAAAAAGCACACATACACACACGCGCGCGCGCACGCACATCAAACAATAATATTCTTTAATGCAGAAACAATAATTGCAAGCGTCGTATAAAAGTCATAATCTAATATCTATCATATATTAATTTTAAGTAAATAATAGATAAATATCAAATTAAAATTAAACTTTGGGTACCTGACACCTGTCGCCGGTTCCTCGAATGTGGCCACATTTTCTTGGATATCAGGAGGGGAGTTAGAAACATACATTTTTTAATGCTACTAAAGACTATCCCAGCGGCCCATCGCAATCTCGTCAACAGAGTAAAACGCCCTAGACATTAGAAAGTGTTTTAATAGAGATTTAAATTGTTTGGGGTTATTGACGCGTTTGATCTCTTCAGGGAGCTTATTGATTAGCCTTACACCAACCTGAGATGGCAAATATTCAAAAACAGTAGTTCTTGCTGTGCCGTACGAAAGGTGTTTAATTTTATTCAATTTAAACACAGAGCTAAAATATTACAGTTAATATTACCTTCTACAACAAACGTTTAAGATAGAACTAAGTTTTAAGTTCAATAAAAATAAATTAATACATATGAATAGTTTGAATAGAATATTATATTTCTGAGACAAATTTAAAAAACTTATAAAATAGTTTTACCCCTTAATATAAATTAAAATAACATAAAATAACTTTGCGGTCCCACCATACCATACCTCGTAGTTTTAAATACCATTTTTATTATTCGGTAAATAAATTTGTTGTAATATTTTCTTATAGCTATAAATTTCAAGCGGCGTACATTATAAAGTCCTAAAATTATTTTGGCAAAAACAAACCAAATAAATCACTTTAAAAACGTTAGTTGATATCATTGATTTATTCTTTTATAGCACAAATAAATATTATGCATTCCATTAAAGTAAGTCAACTGATTGTAACAACAACCATACATCCTTATAATTATTCAAATTATTCTACCTATCAAGGACGTTACAGAGACATGGAGACTAATTTACACATTGGCCTTAGTTCCGTCCTAATTAATACGTTCCGTGTTTCAATATGGACTGTCTTATTACAATTAATTAGCTGACATTAATTGCATAACTCTGCGAGGCCTTCCAATGAAATAGCAATCGTATTTAAATAGCTCATATTGAATTCGTTCCTTTTATGCACCAAATTCCCAAAAGGAATGTATTATTATAACTAATTTTCTAGCTGTGATACCATATTTGACCCGATGGTGCTTCATCAGTGGAAAGCAATTGATTTCCCCATTGATAGTAACATATTCCTCCTTATTATGATCCAAATTGTAATCATGAATATTTTATTAACTAGTTTTATATTGAATTTGTTAGTATAGATCAACTACCTGATCTGATATAGCCTTACCACTCGAAAGGTAATTAATTTATGCATAGATGTGAGAGTCAGCTTACTCATACATCTCGGTGTTTTAATAAGGAATATTTTACGAGAGTTATTCAGCTACAGTTTAACACCTATTCGACCAGATAAGGCCTCGACAGGGAAAAGGCAACTGATATTCCCGTAGGCAAAAGCGTCTTCTTTCCTATTATGCTCCACGATTCAATACGGACTGTTTTTATCACAATTGTCTCTCATTGATCACCTAATTGCCCTTTTACAGCCCCGGCAGAGACACGCCAAATGACTTCCGTGACGGCCATATCTCCTTTCCATTTACTAAACCCATTCTGCCGATAAAAAATGTTTTGAGGCAATTATTTGACATCCATTGATCAGCCTTTGTATACGAGTGTTAATTGGTTGGGCCACATCTTGATCTGTAATAACGATAGGAGTATTTTTCACTTACACTGTTAGGAACGTTTACAATATTTTTACAAAACTTTCAGCGAAATCCAATAAAATATCAGAAATAATAACAAGAATTTTGGAAGGAAATACAATTTTCATCACAATTATTGGGTTTTAAAACATTAATTACTTTAAAATAATTATACATGTAAAGAAATATAGATTTCATCACTGAGAAAAATCCTTTTCAAATAGGATTTCCACGATATTTTTATGTACTTCAAATAACATAGGTAGACAGTATGTTTAAATTGTTTTTCGGTATGTGATATTTTAGACTTTATAACTCACAATATAATGTATTTGCGCTATATTTTTTATTCATTGCTTGATAAAATCCATGGTCACAGAAAAGCGATGACTGAAATGAAAAATAAAATAAAATGAAGCAATGAAAACGACTGCTGTATGTTTTAGTGTAATACATGTTACGTATCATGTATAGTACGGCTTCTTAGTTGATGCAGAACCGAAATGTGTTTTCAGTGTTTTTTTTTTTTTTTTTTTTTTTTTTTTTTTTTTTTTTTTTTTTTTTTTTTTAAGAATAAAGTAACTAAAATAAATGAATTCGAATGCAAGGTACATTAAAGTGAAAAACCACACAAAAGTAAGCATCCAAAAGGCTGTTAGCCGCCAAAATAATTCCCGACAAGAATCACCCCCCAGGGAACCATGGAGACGCGTCCCATTTCCTACTAGATTGAGTTATTTGTCTTCTGCCCTGGTTGGAATTAACCCGACGAGAAACACTACAGCTATACGGAACTGTACAACGAAACAAATGCAACAGTTTATTTACAATTATACGTAAATTTCTAAATCCTAATATAATTCGATGGATACACTAATCCATTCATGTCGTTACAAAACAACTGTCCGTACAACTTCATGCACACTGGAGGAAGTTCTCTCATTTCACTCCTCATATTTTGAACTTACCACACTGTACCATTCTACTATTTTTCGGCTTCATTAAGAACCGAAATTTTTAAGTTTAAATTGGTGAAGCAATAGCCATATGTTCTGTTTATGTTTTTCGTATGTTTTCCTATGCTATATTTAACTAATACAGCATTTTTTTTTTATTTTATGCTGGTAGCTATATTTAAATAGGCTCAAGCACAGGGAGAATGCTCAAGTAGGCTGTCCAAAAGTATACTATGTTTTATAGTGTTACTCTTTACATTTGTATTAATTTTCTTTCTGAGTGGAGGTGCTGATGTATATTTATAATGACTATTTTATTTAAATCATTGTATAAATAAAATCTAGTAGGATGGACGTTATTCATTCATACATATTACCACACAGTTATCCATTAAAAATACTGTGTTAGTTAACTAGACCCGCACTTACCCAACAAGAACCGAACAATAGAATTTACTTTAGTGTGCAATTGTAGTTCTTGTGAATACGATTGTATTATTCATATTGCTACGAGGACAATTGTTGTACTAATTTAAATTCAATTGTGGCCTTCCGTGACCACGTAGTGACACAATATATGCTGTTGGAAATTACCTGAAAAAATGTGGTTATTGTCGTCTTTTGTTGGCCAGCCAGATGAAACATACAACAGTGGCCTGTTAGTTGAAGTGGTTAAAATTGAGTAATGAATGTATTATTTTACCAGCTAAAGTCAGGACTAAGAACCCTCTGTAATACTTACAGGTGAATTCCGAACCACCACTATCAAGGACCGGGTATTGGGCCGCTTGCAAGAACAAGCAAGCCAGCGGTCACCCATACAAGCAGGGACAACACTCGACGTTGCTTGATTCGGTTCTCTCGTGTTAACCACCGAACCCGATACATTACGACGTTGGTGTTTGGTTAGTTGAAATTACTACAGTGTACTTTGGTGAAACTGCTTTCTTTCAGTCTGATTCTTTTGGCATGACAAATCATAACAAGTATACTGGTGATTTAAAATAATTCTTTAACATATAGCATTCATATTATATTTTGATTGTATTACGAGTTCCCAGAATGATTTATTTTTCTAACAGTAACCATTTAGTAACGCTAAAACCTTCGACTATTAATAGAGATTTTTTCAGATGAAGGACATGCTTTAAGAGATTTTATACTTATTAAATATTGGAGAAGAAAAGAATAATATGAAAATAGAGCCATTGTATATATCTCTTCCTGGGTGCACTGTGGTTGCTGATGGGAACTCTAGGGACGGAGATACATGCGGACAGTTGTATAAACTTTCCGGGAAACATGCATTAGCTGATTCTCATATCAGATTCTCTCAGAAGTAAAAAATGGTGCTCATAGGTACAGGTATAACATGACAAGCCTGTACATTTTTGGAAAAAGCCCATATAAATGTTACCAAGTACTAAATCAGATTTCAATGTTTAAAAGCAGTAACTGCTAATTCTTACATGGGTGAGAAAACAGCAAAGGGCTAGAGATATTATTTTGAAGCGTGCAACTTCTGAAAGTAGACTGTCTGACAGTTTAATGTATAATCACATTCAATATTGATGATTATATAAATATTGGATACCGTGATAAGAGCCACGGTCAAAAATGCAACGTTGTATTATCTATTGATTTCTCTCAAGTATTTTACAATATTAAATAACAACCATAAAGTAAGCTGTGTTAAATGCTAAAAGCTTTTTTTTAATGTTAAAAAATAAGAAACATTAAGAAAATTACAGGTCCTAAAGTGCACTTCAACTAACACCTAAATGCAGACAACTTTACCATAGTCTAACAGTACCCATTTTGGATACATATTGGATTTCTTTAATTCGTTTGTTTTGTCATTTCCGGACCTCTGTTATGCTATATTTTCTCGATAAGTTGTCTTGTTCAAAGTGATTTATTTATATCACCATCTAAAGTGATTTTTTTCTTTTTTAGGGGAAGAGTGGTTATTTTGAAATCAGTAGAAAATTTGTTTAAGATATGATATTACATACCCCCAAAAGATATATGAAAACTGGATACCATTCAAATTTAACGTAAGATTGAAGTAGTCAACCACGTTTTAAGATATTGTTTCATCAATATTCTTTTATCGATCCAAGTGGTTGACATTTTCATAATAAAAAAATAAAATAAAACTCGATTTATTTTACCGTAATAATAAACTATAGCTGATCTCTGAAGAGCCCGATAACCCAAACCTACTACTTACTTAAATATAACGTAATTTTGAAACCCATACATTTCTATTTTCCAATTGGAATAACTTTAAATTGTTTCTAAAATTTAAGTATATAAGCTATTTTATTCGTATTTTATTAGAGCAATGAAGATTTGCCACTGATTTTAAAATGACGATCCTAAATGTTTATATATCGAGTGTTAAAAATGTATGTTAATTCCTTAAATCCTGTACTCACGTGGAAATACATCCTGATACGTTACAAAACTGATTAAATGTGAATGATTGATAGTTTGTCTGAGCTGGCTTTTAGAATCATCCGGTCCCCAGGAAGTTAACATGGAAAAATGTAGTTGCGGACTGATTAATTTTTCGTTTTATATGTATATTTAAGTATTTACAACTACACAAAATATTTACTTACTATATATATATATATATATATATATATATATATATATATATATATATATATATATATATATATATATTACATGAAACTTTTTTATTGTGTAACTATTAATATTTAGTATCCCAAGCTCTTAATACATGTCTAAACGGGGCTCGCTGGGCTTTTTAATTAATTACAAAAATCCTTTGAAATGTAGCAAGTATTTAACTATATCACATTATGTATAACTTTAATGGAGGAGATATAAGCTTTAAAAATGTTTGCATGCAAAGTTTGTAAAATATAACTATAACTTGGATTTATATTAAACTTTAAAAATATTATTTAAAATTATGTGTCAGCACTTTTTAAATACATACTTAGTAAACCAATATTACGACGCATAACAGTACACAATGTGTGGTAACACTAACAACCACACTGGCCATTAATTTTATTACTTACGATCAAACTCTCTTGTAGTACGACTGAAATATATATATTTTTTTATTATACTCTTATCGAGGGGTCTAACAATAAAAAAGTATGTAATTAAACAACCAATAAACATAGTCAAATTTCTTTTCAGAAAACTGCTTGGCACGAGGGATACTTATTATACGTTACCATTAGCATTACAATTTCATAAATGTGTGAGATAAAACGCAAATAACTAGGGCATTATTAGGGTAACATTTTGCTTGATGTAAACATGTGTACTTAATTAATATCATTTTTATGAAGGTGATTTAAATTTGTTACTTGTCTTTGGCCAGATATAATATAATCAACCTCATTTAATCATGCTTTGATACAGTTAAAAAGTGTATAAGAATAGGCAGACAAAATCGCGCTAGTATAATACAACGGCCTACAGTATTGAGTTCACGTGTACACGCCTTGTTGTTTGATATTGATTATATTTTAAACCTGTGAAGGAAAGTTATAACTGCAATTATGTTTATACTTAGTAATTTTGTAATTTTTGCAATCTTTACAAATGGAGTGGGATGGTCAACAGTCTAAAAGCCCAATTATGCCCAACAGACTCTGTATAATTGAAACAAAGATTATCTTATAGAAATGAGAGGTTGAGAATGGCCGGGTTGGTCAGTTCCCTGCGAGAGTGTACACCACAAAAGGCATAGTCTGGATTTGCTTATAAGTGCTGAATGTTTAACACAATACTGTGCCTAAAATTCAACTTGTCTCAAACAATACTGTTGATAGATAGAAGCATTCATATTGGACGTACTTTTGCTAAATTCCCTATCTCAAAATGGTCATTAACTTATGACTATTTTTATAAAATCCAATATTTATTCGCATTATAATAAATACAAAATTAAATCTCCTAAACATTAAACCAATTATAACATTTTGTTCAATAATCATCTTCTAAAATGAATTGTGACATACTTTGGAAACAATTTATACTTACAAGTTCGTAATTCAAATAGATTATGCTAGCTGTAAGTGTACAGTGCTAACGTTTAGTTCTATTTCACATCACGGTAAACACTACATAAGAAGAGCCCAGTACTACATGTATGTTACCCATCTCAATAAACCTTCATTTTGTTTTTCCTAGGGATGGTCAATCACAAATTACATACGCTAAAAGGGTCTATTCTACATCCCTAAATTATGTAATAAATGCAAATAGTTAAAATTTCAATAGTTCAGTAAACACAAAAACTGCTATTATTGTTTATATTGAAAAAGACGACCGAACGACACCTCTCTAAGACAGGATATAAAAAGAATCAAGTGTTCTGTAGTTTTATCTTGTTTAATGACGATTTCACTTACTGTATTGTCTCTTAAGATATTCTCTGAAGAAATCTTTTAGATAATATGTTCTCTCTATTAGTCGGAGTATCCAGTATCGGAGAAGATATATCTGCTAGTAGAGAAAAGATGTTACTGTATGGAGATATAAATGAAGAACAAGCGCACTCAGCCTTGACGCCGGAAGTTCATAATCTTCTTATACCTTCGTTCAAAATATCTCCGAAATAAAAAAAATATGGCCTACCATTTGTAAAGCTAAGAAAAATTTTGTACCATCCATTATATTTCCTACGATTCTATTATGACTTGCCACTCAGCAAACATTGACGATGTTGATCCAGTAGAAGAATCGACCAGGTATCAATCAATCATAAGAAGTTTGGGTATAAACACTAGTGTCTTCAAAACTGACTTTATCAACTAATATTCCAATACATTTTTTGCTGGGAAAATATTTATTTATTTTACATCCGTAGCCTTTAAGTAGCTTTCTTGAAGACAGGGAAATTGTCGAAACGGCGTTGATCACTCAACAAGGAGTTACAGACAATTAAAATAAGAAATCTAGAACACATTTTGATAAGGCCCAAGTATAGTCGACTGAAAATTGAATAGTGAAGTGTTTAACATATTTACTCAAGTTATAGCTTTAGGGAGTAGTCTAGTTTTATTTATTAAGAAATTCCAAAATTAAAAAAATACACTTAATTTTCTGATTTAAAATTATTAAAAACGTAAGGCCATTGTACAAGAGTCTATTATCCAACCAATATAATTCGGTATGTTGAATGTCAGATTAGTGGTTCTCTAATTAAAAAAATATATAAAAGTTAAGAGAAGAGTGTAAGAAAAGACAATTACTTTATTCTGAACACAAAGTGTACGTTTGAGTGTTGATAAATATACGCCTCTGACAACCAACTAGTAAACCCCAATAATTCAAGCTCAGTCCAGTCCCATAAAGTCAGTAAGAGGATAGTATGGTATTGGTGTCAAAGCGAGGTATTGAATATTTGATGACTGCTACAAAATATACAGTAACTCATGTTTAACAGTAAACGTTCTTATTTCATTCTCTATTTCCAGTGATGAATTGTAATAGTTTAATAAAATGTTAAAGAATTATAAAAATTATGTATATAAACTTCGTGTAATTATATATATAAGCACTTAACGAAATCTAAAAGATTTTACAATGTATAATGTTTAATTTTCAATATATAAATAATTGGTCATTTGGCAAATTAAAAGAAATTATTAAAGTTATATAACTTTAAGTTGATATAACTGTAATTATTTATGCAAAAATAACATTTTTTTTAAATAGTACAAGTTAATTTCTTTAATAAATCCTTTAAAATAATATATATTCCTTTCAAATAATGAATGTTTTTGTTTTTTAATATTTTGGTTGTAGAGTTTTGTTTTACATAACCTTCCCGTAAGGCACGTTGGGTCGTCACGACTTTAAAGTTCAGTTTATCGGATATAAAAATTTCGTAAAAATGTCAATATGTGAAATGAAACTTAAGTCTATTACTTTGCATATATTTTCTTTCGTACCGATGCATATACATGGCGGTGTCAAATGTCTAGAAACCCCCAAGTATTCGATGGAATGACCGAAATGATATACCCAAAACTTCAATAACTTTACCAAATTCTATTCCAATACGCAAAGTGATTGATTTTTTGATACAGTGATTCTTATAGCTTTCATCCTATACAAAGTGAAGCCCGGTTAATGGTTCATGATTAATGTCATTTCAAGAGTCGTCATTCCATACTGCATAACGCTTATGAATTGTGGTTTAAGGCGTCTCTTTACTTAAGTATAAATATATGTAAATGACGTAGGCTTGCATTTACGATTTCCTTGACTCTCTCCAAAAGCCGTCCCTCAACATACTCGTATGATAGTTATTACATGCAAGAAATTATTTGACATAGCCATACACCAATGTGCAAAATGTTTTAATTTCATTTATTATGTTTGAACACGTTTTAAGATTTTTAAAGGCATTTACCACACCTCGTATGCCTTTTGTTTCAAACAGAATGCTAATATCACAATATACACATAGATAATAAATTCATTTTACTCTAAACATGTGGAAACAAATCAAATCGTAAATTAAAAGGGTCCCTGCGTACTGCCATATTACAGGGTAAATAACAAAAACGTCATTACTTTAATACTGAAATCAAAACATAGTACCAGCCCCAGAGTCATGTTGTGAGGATATTAATGTATAAATATACGAATTTATAGGAACTTTTTAAGATTAGAATAGTAAATATTAACGAAGTTTGACATAAGGCGTTAATAACTACCTGGCATGACTTTGTATTTGAAGGACATGAAATTAAAAGTGATATGTTAGCTGCACCAAATGAAGAGATTATTATTTCAGGTTGAATAATAAAGAAGTGCATATATCACGTCCATATTAGATAAGGTAAGTAAAACTTTGATGTCGTTAGTAAATAAATTAAACTTTTTACTACAACTTGTACTGCTTAGAATTTCTTAGTGAAATTTAAATTACTCTTAACATGTCTTACTTATTTATTTTCTAATCTTTGGAATTTTGAGACGCAAAAAATAAAATAAAAGTTTTTTACTATTCAAAATATTATTCCTTAGAAGAAAAAAACGTAAAAATACCTGTTTCAATTGTATAGTTCCATACAAAATAATAAAAACAGTAATCGTAAACCTCTATAGGTTAGAACAAGATGAATACTTGCTTTAGACCATGATTCATAAAGAACGTAAGAAAAGGATGTTCTGCATTATTAAGGGGTTAACAGCCCCTAATATAATTTTTTTCAAGCCATAATATAATAATCAATAATTAATCGATGCAAACTACTTAAACGTGTATATTAATTATATGATGTTTATTATAAAACCCCTGAATCTCGCAACAAAGAATATAATAATTATTAGTATGGATTTTTGGCATCTAATCTTGAAAATTAAAACGTACACTATTACAATAATTTTATATGTATTGGTATATAAGTATAATTATATAAGTAAAACATTGTATAAGAAATATGAAAAGAATAAAACATGTTTGGTATATTTTCCCGTTAGATACGTTGAATGTTAGTTTGTCCTTTTACAAATATTATAATAAAAAATTGGGAAAATTGTGTGAAGAAAATGTTTCTTTTGCAATTTTAAAACGTTATCCTTTTGAAAGTAAGTAACAGAATAGGAAGGTTTATGGGACTTTTTTAGGTATGAATGGGATCAATTAGATAGTAAAAACAAAATGAGTGTGAGCCCAGGTAATATGATTGTATAACCCCAATATACGCGTATGTGAGGCCTGGGGGAAGCCCGATCATTAGAAGCCCCGGACTGTGTCCGCGTTAGTGTAACCTCTAACCGGATCAGTGGCATCAGTTGTAGGGCGTCAATAATATTTAGACACATGGTCAGCCACATTTGGCCCAAAGGGAGAATAGCTGCCTCCAGTTCGGCTTGTATCACAGTAACGTGTTCACAGGTGATACAACTCTATTTGTTATTGCTATATTTTCGCCCGGTTGAGGAAGTTTGTGAGTGTGGAAGATTAAATTATTTATTTAAACTAAATGGACAACTTACTATCAAGCACGCGCAAATGTATTTATTGAATACATTTAAGTGTACCAATACATAATAAACACCACATAAAGCACTTATATTATTGATTTACACTTTTAACCTCTTGATAGTTTTTAATAACCATCCCTGTTAGTATAGCGTGAAATGAACTTCCATCAACTTTCCGAAGATACTAAGGGGAATGGTTCTTTGAGTCAAAGCAAACAGAACTGTGACATAAAAATATATGTTAAACTAAACTTAAGTTTAACATTTATTAAAATGTATGAAAATGGCATACACAATATATTTTGTATCGTAAACTATGTGAAAAATGCTTGGTTTACTGTCTGTCTGTCTGTCTGAGTTGTTCAGACTTACTAAAACATTTAAAAGTCTTCTAAAGACAAAAATTCAAATGTGGAACAATTATTCAATTTATACTCCAAAACTATTACTATACCATCACGTTTCAAGATGGTAGATGTTTTAAAGTTTAAAGACTAATAGCTTAAAAATAATACGGTTTTGACAACTTTAAAGAACAATAACAATTGTTAAATTTAATAACAAACACTTTGGCATCCAGAACACAATCATCTGAAAGGATATGACCTAGGTATAAGTTTCTAACTATCGTAATACATGGGAAAATTTGTTGAAAAATCGTTAGCAAATAAACAGTTGTGAGACTTTGTTAGAATCTTTGCACACATTTTCGTCTTTCCAGTTAAGTGCTTATTACAGTTAAGGGCACTTGAGACGTCACGGACCTACATGATACCAATAGAACTTTTTTTAATTTTTAATAACAAAGAGCGAAAATTCATGAAAGACCACGGTACTTTTAGTGCCAATAATTCTCATTTTTACGATACCTCAGAGAGTAAGGAACGGATTTACATGTAACTTTATGTGCACATTAGTTTACAAGGAAACGTGAATATTCAAAGCCTAGCAGCATACATTTTTCAAAACGCGTTATACTGGTACATGAACGATTTTGTTGGTAAACTCATAGTGTTATTAAAATATTAAAACTATAATTACGGTTCGTCATAAATCCAATAGTTAAATCAAGTTCAATTTGTTTTGCAAATTTTCATAACGGATTGTGAGATTTCGTGGCAAAATGCGATATCACTCACGCGAACTCAACTATCTTCATAAATATATGATAGCGAGGCTTCGAAGTATAGATTGAAATATGGAAACGCTTACAATGATGAATGTACTGGTGCTCGCTAACATCCATATTTGAACTCACTAGATTATGGAATGGGTGGAGTGGGGAGAATTAGAGTGTGAAAACGGTGACTTATTGTCATAACTATCATAGATTCACTAGATTACTGAGACAGATTTTAGAGTAAAGTTTTAGAGATTTAAATATATATGGTTCCCGTAAGTCTCTTGACAAAGGTATACAACGTTATTACTCACGTCAAGAATATCATATTTCACAATATGAACATGGGTTTATTATGCTTAGTTTCCCTTCTGTCTGTCTGTATGTGATTTATAAAAACATTAATATCTTAAAAACTAATCAGTTCAAATATACCAAATTTGGTTGAAATGTTTATCATAACAACGCAAATTAAGGCGAAAAAAAATATCATCAAACTATCTTTAGTATTTCCAAAATGGTGGCCACTAAAATTAATTGTAATAGTCTTAAAAAACAGCAATAAATACTAATGATATCTTTTTCAGTAACTGATTATCTTGAACATTTGAGCTAAATTTGGTGTGATTTAATTTATTAGTTTTTTATATATAAATTTTTTAATAAATAACACATACAGATAGACAGATGGGAAACCAAGCATCAGAGTTCAAATGGTGAAATATGTCTGTCTTGACCTGAGCAAAAGCGTGGTATATCTTTGTACAGACAGTCACATGACACCTTGTATAATAACAATTGGATATCACCAGTTAATATTTTAAACCAAATTAAATTAATTTTCCGGAAATGACGAAATAATGTGTTTCCCATATCAAATAGGTACCCTTTGACAGTATCATTTTATGATGATACAATGAAGAATAACTTTGGAAATATTATTGAGGTGATATTTGTAAATTGAGTTAGAATACTTGTGTTTATGGAGCTCTTATTACTAAAATAAATAAGACTGTTGTTAATTCCTCTGAAATATGTCCTCTTCTAGTTAATTTACAGCACGTTTTCAAAGGTCAAAAAATTTTAAAACAATATAACGATAAGTAGAAAACTAGAAGGCAGAAACACAAAACATTTATAGTAAAAATAAAAGGAAACTTCGTTGTGATATCATTATTTGACAAGTTTGTAACTTTTCATGTAAAATAATATTAAAATTAATTATTCATACAGTCATAGTTAAAATTAATGACTCATTCCTGAAATCCCCATCCATGTGTCACATATTATGTACAGTATTTATTTATTTGTTAACTCAAAAATTATATCCTACTTTTAAACGTTACGTATACTAAAAAAGATGTTCCTTAAATTAACATTTATAATTCCACCAATATCTCGACAATAAATTGCCATACCATATTATCCATGGTTTTATATCATTGTCATAGTAGTTAAACATCGGTTAATATTTAAATTTTTATCGAAAAATTATTATTATGGGGGCATTACACAATCAACCCATTTGTATATAGTCTGTTATTCACGTTCGTGCATGAGAAAACTGTGATGAAAATAGTGCAATCGGATTAGGTCAGTAGGTCAATAGACTAACAGCGGATGTCACTCGCACTAGGGCTGCCATTCAATAAAGGGTTTCATATATGGCTTCCTCATTATAACTAGGCATGTAAAAATTAGCTAGTCAGGCTTAATTATGTTGTTAAATCGTGGAGGAATGGCGTTCGTTTCATTTCGCATATTCAAATATGGCTGCCTCGGAGGACATAAGACATTAATGTGATAAACAGGCTTGACCATGGGACCTAACTAACCAACAACAAAGAGAACTAAATCTCGCGCTAAGTGATTATCTGACCCCCTACAGTTCCATCAGTTCGGCGGTCGTTTCATTTCGCATATTCAAATATGGCTGCCTCGGAGGACATAAGACATTAATGTGATAAACAGGATTGACCATGGGACCTAACTAACCTACAACTAAGAGAAGTAAATCTTGCGCCAAGTAATTATCATCAGCGCAGATGCTGCTGGTCGGTTAATCAAAGAATTTTACAGGCCAATTTTCAAACGATATCCTCCAAACTCCTAATGGAAAATTCTATAAGCAACTCCAGACTATAACGCCCGAAATTTTACTTCTGGGAAAGAAGAAATCTGAATTCCTGGATATTCTTTTTACGAATAATAAACTATTGCACTTTGCAAATCAATATATACTTTACTTCGTACTGACAGTCAATGCACCGTGATACAGATGCCGTTGCCTCTCTCATGATTATATCGAGCTCGGATATAAACAACTAAGATAGTCTCTGACAAAGGTTTTTAAGTAATTGAATAATATTTGATAGCTTCATATCCTTAAATAATTAGTTTTGGTTTTTTCAAACAATTCCTCAATACATATATAATAGAAATAATGTTGAACGTCTTATTTAAGTAACACCCATTATAGCCTAGTTGCTAGTAAATTGCAATAGGAAAGATGACAGTTGTGGAAAGTCGATGAAAACTGGCAGGCCGTTAAAATATTCACCGTGGAATGGACCAACAGAGGGGTTGAATTGTTGATAGCTGAACGTTATTGTTATTGTTACTCAACCCTGTGATTGTTACTGTCATTGTTAGTGCTTATTGTTTGAGCAGCTCCAGTTGGACTGGCTTTTGTTTAAGTTTTTCTTAAACAAAGTTGTTTGCGTATAGTTTATGAGTCAAACATTTATTTTAAACACTTGTTCATTTTATTGAACAGTTTTCTTGAAAAATTGCAAACTCATATATGGTCTTTTAAGGTCCAAAAATTCAAAGCCTGACAAGGAAGTTGGTAACAATGGTTAAGTATTATCAAAAGATCGCCTTTTTACGACGGATTAAAACACTGGGATTAGTAATATTTAACGTAGCTTTTAAACCTTTAGTTGACATATTTCAACAGACAATGTACTATATAAAACTGTAAAAATCATCTGATGAGATCATAGTCAACATGTATGTATCAATACATCAGTCATTTTGTCTACAAATTTAATTACTAGCTATTGTCAGGCTAGCACGTACAATAGAAGCCCGTTAAGATTTTTAAAAGTAGCAAAGATCGGAAACGTATCAACATAAGCATATTTTTGTAAGAAGTTTTTATTTAAAACGAGTTTATGTATACCAATAATGCACATTACACAGAAGAATTCTTTTCCAGTTTCATGGCCATTGCTAACAAACATAAAAAACAGGCTATGGCGTTTCGTCATATTTTCTACTACTCTTAAAAGTGATAATAGGCTTGTTTTCGTAACTTAATAATCATGCAAAGTTGGTTATATCTACGAGTAGGCTTATCAATTATGTCTATGAATTTAAAAATCTGTAGGGTTTGAATCATAGCATGTTCGATTGACTCTTGCATTATAGACCTTAGCTGACAAACTGACTAAACCTAGTACACGAGTTAAATAATGGACGTAAAAACTCGAAATCAGAACTAACAATAGAGTCATAACATGGGGGTTGTTTTAGAGTACACAACTTCACATGCTGAAGCCGTGACAAAGTTTGAAACCCCTATCATAAGTTCAAGTCAGTTTGCGAGACACTTTGCAGCGAGTTTAGTGGGAAGTCGGTGCTTGTTGTAGTTTCCAATGGAGCACAGCAGTTCTGTGGATGCTCTCAAACACTTCTATGAATTTTTAAAAACTAAATAATATGTTTGCTTTTATAATTTTATTCAATATATAATATTGAAACCTGAAAGAAAGAAAGAAACACTTCTTTATTGAGGCACAATTAGCTGCTGTAAAACCTGCTGTTCAAGAAAAATTCAAATTAAATTCTTGTGAAATACATTAATAGTCAATATATAAAATGTGTACTTTCATCATGTTATAAGTAAACTGAGACGCTCCTAGTAACTGAGCTTACCTTAACAAGTGATCAGGATTTAAATTCGGTTTGTGCACGACATTTAATACAAATCTAGGCTTTCCTGAATTAAACGTGATACAAACTTTTAAAATGGAGTTTCTGGTGATAAATACATTTTATTATTATACTAACAAACTATATCATCAATTCCATAAACACAAACGTGAAAAATTATGCAGGCCAATTGACCATAAATCAATTGGAACTCTTAAAACCATATATGTAGTTATTAAGATTTAGGGATAACCAAGAAACCTCGACACAATTGTATTTTCAATTTAAAGTAACTAACAAGGGTGATTGATTTGATATTAGATAATGTATTTATGTTGCAAATTTCTTGAAATATCTTGTTCGTATGATAAATAAGAGATCAATCAAATGCGTTTCTATTTAGGAACTAAACACTTGCTTATCCTACAAAATCTGCTTTACAAACAATATTTTTCGTTTTCCACTGAGGCTAGAGAGTTACCAAGCTCTTGGGAGAGCTTACTCTGAAGTAAGCCACTTACAACTGGTCGTGGGAAAAAGCAGTAATTCTAAAAACTTCCAGCCTGATTTTCTAAGGATCTGCTCTGGTACTTCCCTTTTTGCTTTTACGCCTTCAAATTTGCATAGGGTACGGAAACAACAAGTTCCACATTTCAATGAGAACCTGCAGTATATATATATACTAGACAATATAGAGATATAAATATATATTTGTAGGGTTAAAGTCATGTGTTTAAATTACCGAGCTAATATTTGAACAACGGTATAAATAACTAATTAATTAATTTAAGCGCAAATAATTTAATGTAAATACTTCTACAAGTATACCAAATTATGCATTTTTTAGTTAATTTGCAGGTGCTGTAAAATTTGGAGTGTAAAATGGTCACTTTCTTTTTTTATTACATTAATTATCCCTGAAACCAGAATCTATTTTATAGTTATCTTGTTAATAATATAGCTTACAATGTAAAAGAGTACATTTTGCTTATAAAGAGTTAATTGAAAACTGGCTAAAGGGAATATGAAGTTTGAACATTTGTAAACAAACTGTATTAATTACTTATCCTTAGTGTCTTTGCACTACTTATAATTCAATGCAAAGTGGAAACTAATGCGACTAATGGAAACTTGTAGGGTATTTAAAACTTAAATCACTATTTATAATCTCTTTTGTTTTCCCCACAGGAGACCTTTAATGGCTTGGTGGTTTTGTATTGTAACAATGCTCTTTCAAACAAAAGTCTCCATAAGGGTTTAGGTTGGTTGTATTGAGGGATGTTTCTAGAATGAATAGATGTATTCTGCTGTATTGGTGCAAGAACAATTGTTTTCGGTTTTGTGACTACCTGCACCGGGAGGAACAATACGCTTTGTTTTCGTTTCTGAATAGGAGGCATACAAGTATTGTATACTTGCAAGCCTATAACTATTATGTAACAAGACTCTGGTGGCTATTTGACATAAACGTGCCAAAAAATTCTCTTTATTAAAACTAGGCGACTGGTAATTACAATTTCATATCTACAAAGGACTTGAGTATATAAATAAAGGCATCAAATTAATATTACTTTCAAATACTACATAGTCTTTTCTTTCCGTACGAAAAACTTGAAAAGTAAACTTCCACGAACTTTTATTGGACTAAAGTTAATTTGGCTACACTATAAAAACATTTACTTGGAATTAATTTATTTGTATTTGAAAAGTATACTAATATGAAATAGTATCCAAAATCATTCTTATTATACATACATGCATGTCAAAATGTTCGTACTTCATATTTATTTTACGATCATAGAAGTTTGTATAAATCAAAATTTTATTGTAAGGTAATTATTTATTTATGTATGAGAAGTATTTAGTATAATTGTCTTGTTATGACTTTATTAATCTAACATTTATACATAATAATTTAACATTTTAACGTGTGAAATTTCGTGAATTGGTTGGTAAAACCCATGTTACATTATGTTGAGAGCTACGATAGTCTGTGGTATAGTATATTTAACCTATTTGTATTAGGCAAGATAAAGTTAGATGATGGCGCATGCCCCAACATGGAATTTGGCTATGCGTTAGCACACATACCGAGAAGAACAAATCTGTAAAAATAAAATTTTGTATATTTTGTTTAGCTGTCACTAAAGGTTTAGGCAAAATTCATCTTTTGTCTGTCCATACACCTGTGTCTGTCCATACACCTGTGTCTGTCCATACACCTGTGTCTGTCCATACACCTGTGTATGTTTATGCTGGATATCTTAAGAACGAATTGAGCTATGAACTAGAAATGTTTGATGTAAAGTCAAGTCTTCATACACAACGTTGTGTTTGATTATTGTCACATATATAAGCCTTTATATAGCTTATATGGGATTCATGGGATTTTACCAAGCGTCATTGGAATATATCGTAGGCTGGCAGATTTCTCAACTGACTGCCTGGGGAATGTAAAACAGAAAGTATGATTGCCTGTCTTTGTGTGTATCTGCAGGACTTGAGTGACAAGTCTGCTACGTGACATGTTGTGCGTCGTGGAGTGTGGTGCATTGCTTTGTTTAATTTTTGGCAGAAATATTAACAATCCGATATAGAAACACACTGTTATAGGATAGAGAAAGTAAAGAAACACAACTCGTTTTAATTATAATTATGTTTACCCTGCTCCTGCTCTATTACCTTACTAGTTTGACCTAACGAAGAAGAGATACTATATATTATGTTTATATGATCAAATTAAACATGCATATTAGTTGTAAATGTATAGCAATAATATTTTATAAAAGAAGAAAATTATTTCCTGTGGATTTGTCTCTGCATTTTTAGAAAAATGCTCTGAACAATGACCATTCCTACAGGCAGAGATATAGGGAATATGTGTTAAAACAGCGCCTTGAAATACGATTTGTCCTATTTGTTTTGTTTATATACGAATTTTCGTAGGTTAATTTTGATTCAAACGTCAAAATTTAAACTATTTGATATCAATTATAAGTTATAGTATTGTGGTAATTCTTAAAGTCAATAGAAATATAAACACGGCAATTCTCAACTATGAGCTTGTTACTAATTTGGTAATCAATAATTAGGAAATTCTAAGATGTAGTTGATTACACGGTAACATATAATCATACAGTATTAGGACATATATTTTTCAATATACTGCCCTATATTTTTTTTTATTCATCAATGATGTTAAACAGAGAAACTGGTAAAGATTAATGTAATCAAAGGTTTCTGGAGCAAAGAAAGGAAGGAATGAAGAAAATTTATAAAGATTGATAATTTTAGATTTAATTTAAAAAAATATGGTTTTTGAAAATTGTTCAGGAAGGTTTTGGTCTATTGAGTGCCACGACTATACGCAGGACATGCTATACGCAACAATTGCTCTAATCAAAACTTGCAGCCGCTGATTACAGTTCGAAATAACTCACCGTTAGTTAGTTAATTTTCCATCCACAATGTGTTCCATTTCAACTTGGAATATGACTGTTTTTTTTCTGTACGAGTATGTGCTATAAACTCTGAGTACCATCGCTATGTTACTCAGTACTGTTAGCCATAACCGGAGAGTAGATTTTGCTGTACATGTGCTCAGCTTGAATATACATTTTATAAACATTTCTGTTTTATAAATATCTGTAAAGATGTAATCTATAATTTCTCTTTGTTAAAATATGTATTAATTGTATGTATGTTGTATTTATTGTAAATACGCATATATTAATTATTTTCTGCTTTGTATCCTTGGTGGAAGTAGGTGGGTTTTAATGGAAAAGACATTTCTTAGATACTTTTAATAAAATTTATTGTGGAAGTATCTAAGAAATATATTAATTATGTTTATTTACTATTTTGTGTAATTTATTTGTGCGCAATATTGCACAGAGAAGAATTAAAAGTGATATATCCCTAGTTGACAAGGTAATAATATTTGTTTTGTAACGGTATGATGAAACTCATGATTCATACTCAGTTTAAACAGTGCAACTTATGGAGAATTTGGAACCTCATAATCGGGGAGGAAAGCTTCATTTCACCTATAAGAACACAACCTATTATTTTGTGAAATCGTTATAGGATTTCTACTATTAATAAATCAATCATCGACCGCATTATTTTTGTGGACTTTGAAAAATGTAAATGGCATGAAAATACAATTTTTCACATGTGATATTTATTTAGACCGTAGGACAATTAAACTCGAATTGTATCAGGTAACAAATAAGGTGGCAAATAATAACGTGGACTACTTTTTATTATATAAATCACTGAGGATTATAACGGTTATTTACGTGCCAGACGGGTTGGTATTAACCATGTAAACATATAACACTGTACCTTTGAAACATTTGGTAAATTAACATTTTTATATTATTCAATTTCGTCTCAAAACCTAGTGAGTCAGGCAACTGAATTATTTTGTATGAGAATATATTTGAACTTTACAGAAAAGTTTAATTCTATACAGTACACATTGGATATCATCTACCGGAACAACACCTATATATGTAAACGGCAAAGGAAACGCTGTCCTTGAAGAGAATCTGTTAGATATTTTCAAAAACTCTTAAAGAAAATTCTTCAACCATCTATTCTAAGGTTAATACACAATGCAGTATATTTTGCTATACATTGATAGTATGCTTCTTGATGTTCATATAGAGGGAAGAGTTTAATAACGCATTTAGAGATAATTTTTAAAAAAGTTTCTACAATGTGAATCAAACAGTTTTTAAACTCGGGTGAACCAAGATTGAGGTATATATTTGGTTTAATATTATATTACCTATAAATTCATACAAATAATTATATCGGCTACAAATAATGATAATTTTGTCTTCCCTGTGCGTAAATAAAGAGATAAAATGAATCACAAGTTGTGCACATGGAAAGATAAGGTGGAAATGCAGTTGATCTTCGTCACGCTCGCCAAGTTAAATAGGATCTCGCAAGTTGGCGACATCACCGTCGCCACATCGGTGGTGTTAACATCCGAACTCAATCAGGACACGATCTCGATACCTTTCCTTAGGCTGTTTACGACCTAAAGTTAAGCACTGCAGCAAAAGAGAATTTTATATTTACATATGCTGTCATAGTTTTTACTTATATTTAATCAAAAATAAACTTACTAAATTTATTGTATGATTACTGGATAATTTTGGTAATTAAATAATGGAGGATTTTAGAAACTTACATCATTATATGTTATCCAAATAGAAAACTACGTTTCGAGGATTTAAATCTATCCTTTTCTTTAAGCGTAATCCTACACATAAAGTAGATGTTTATTGTACAACAACTATAAACTAAAATATACTCGTATGCCCCTGTGGTACACTCGAGCATTAAGTTCATAATGGTAAAAATGTACCAAACAAGAATTAAACAACACCACGCACAATGTTACACGCACCAAAGAAGATGGAAGACTGGGGAAAAATGTATGTCGGAATTTCTTGTGACCACAGTGAGTCATCTGAAACAAACAGAACAAGAAGGCGATGGTTGGGAGGGGTGACAGGACATTTTCTTACTTATTTGGTTTTAGGTTTATTCTGCATGATTAACCTAATGAGGGTTTTTTAACACCTTAGGAAGAGGGTATATTTCAATACTCGAAACGTATTATTGTTATTTGTAACATATTAAGTCATCGTCAATAAAGAACTTTAGATATAAAATTATGTAAAGTTTGTGTACATCTATAAAAATAAACAAAAGGAATAGTTAGATTCACGTTGGAAATAAGTAACAATAAGTCTTAGGGAGTTACAAAGGAGGGGTTCAGTGCATGACATACAGCAAGTCCCTGGAGAGAGTACGAGTACGAACCTGTCAACAGCAGATATCCCTGGTGGATAGAAACATAACCAAACTTGTACTGGGGTTGGGGCATCATGCTATTACATGTTGAAAAATCTTCGTGAGCCTCAGAAACTAAATAAATATGTTTTAAGACGTTTCTTTTTGCAACTACCAACTTCTTATTTTTTATAAACAGTTAAAATACATTCCTAACCAACAATAACAATTACACCAATAAATAATTCTGTTTAACAGTTGAAATTTAAAATGAAGCTTTTTATCACAACTTGAATCATGTATATTTCCGTACATAAATTATATTTGTGATATTTCTTTATCATTTTCAGATATAATTGTTTTGTTTTGTTAAATCACGTTAGACGTCAATGGAAAGTAGAGAGCATGGTTCTAACTGAATGCATGTATATAAGATGGATTGAGGCTGTCTTCACCAGCATCCCTCTGTCTCGCCAGTTGCAAAGCGGTGCCATTTAGTTGTATACCGGCTTTTCTGGGAACCATCTGTCTCGTCGGCCACTCGGTGCTTGCTACTGAGATATTCTGCTTCCTTGGATATTTTTAAATATACACTTTCGGGTCTGTCATATCTTAATAAATAATATGCTGTATACACACATTTAGTAAATTAATATGGAATAGAATTAGGTTATGTTATGTACAAAAATAAGTATTAATTTAAAATAAGTTTTTTTCTACGATCTTCATTTATATTATAATATCTTGTTTAATTATTCCGGATGTATCTAAATGTCTTCCTAATTTAACATCAATATATTTGTGAAACTGTTTATGTTGCTGCCTTTGAATAAAATCCTTTTTTCGAAAATAATAGCAAAACAAGTACATACGTTTACGATAGAATATTCAACTACACACTAGCTAAATAAAGTAATTTTAATATTGATTTTAAATTTACTCTTACCTTCAATTATAACTCAATATTTAAACTGTTTTATTTAATAATTTACATGGCCACGTGGTTTATATGATGTTCCTATAAAATAACAGCGTTAATTGTAAACACAAATATCTCAATACGTTTTCGAATATTTTTCAAGACCCATACACATATCCACATTCCTTCACGTACGTGAACATGCCTAAGGTATTCCAATATAGACAGAATAATATAAACATGAAATTTAAGACCCATTAATTTTAAGGTAGTAAAATGAGTATAAAAAGTCACACAATAAAAAAATATTTTTACAAGAAAAACTTAAAAAATGGCTCATTGCTACAGTATCATACTGGAAAATGTGACATAAGGCAGACAAAATTATATGTTTTAAATTACACATAATAACCTATAGTTAAATCAAAGTAGCTGTTTAAATGTTATTTAAACTTATATTAACATACTAGATTTTGTACTTATAAAAATGTTACTACTGTTTAATATCAAGAAACCATACCTATTTAAATTAAATTAGTTGTATATTAGGTAAGTATCGTTTGAAATTAATCTAATTATTATTTTTATATCACAAATTTAGTACCTCTGGTAATTAAAACTAAGACGTTCCATAGAAAACTATGAATATAACAGATTTTTACGAAATAATTTAATGGTAAAATAATAAATACAATTATATTTTTAAAGTTATAATACTCTCTTTAACAAAAATGGCATACAATATAGTTTGTTCTTTTATACATTATGCTATTTAAAATATATATTACCACTTTAAAAGTTACATAATTTCAACATTTACAAAATATGATTAAAGAAGTCAAATAAGTAGAGAGTACAGGACCGCTTTGAGAGTAAAACGACCTCAGAATAAAGGAAGGAGAGACTATAACGCTTACTAAATGGTATTATTATGGAAAAAGGATGCCATACATTTTATAGCTTTTTAATCTAACAAAGCTATTTAAAGTAGGACAGTAGCGCACATTTATCGTTTTAAACACCCACGTAGTTAATGGTGTCATTAGTCCTTATGTATATCCGTATATGTTTTAAATGGTAATGCCACATTAAGAAACAACCTGAAACTTTATTCAGTTAACTCACAGTATATTTGCCACTATAGCAGTAAAATATATATGGAGCGCGTATTTTGGTTTTGCACCTTAAAATATTCCTTATATTTAATCTTAAAACATTATATTTAGTTTACTGTCTTGTATTTTAATATATATCCTTTTACGAATTTAATATTGATATACGCATAAGTAATATAAAAAATGTTATGAATAAAATCAAATTTTTCATTTTAATCTTAGAATGAAACTCAAGGGTGAGCTTTCATATATTTGCTTTACTGTAAATCTTTTATTAGTAACTATTTTAATGATCGAAAATATTTGCTTCACGAAGTAAGTAATCACGAGGTTTAGACGTAACATTTTGTGTGGGTATCTATATATTTAAGTTATTTTACTTTACTAGCATGCTCTGTCATTATATATCCATTAAATGCTCTTAGTTTGTATCGCTTTCAACCGTTTAAAATATATTAATATCTGCTACGGGATGGTTTCACTTTCGTCGACCATCTAATACTCAGGTTTTTGTACATTTTTTTATGATTAGTACTGATCACATTTGTTAATTGCGCGACCTGATCTAACATGCGCCACCAGTGTATTTACATTTGTAAGTATTCCTCACGTGTTAATTCCTTTATCCAATAATCCCTGTGTTATATTATTTTTTTCAGTGTGGTCACGCAAAGAGGATGATTTAGGCTTAACTGAGCTTATGTGGAAGTTTTTATTGACAGGCACTTGTGCTTAACAATTTAATATTATGTCTCTTATTTGCTTAATAATTCCTTTCCTCGATGTATGGATATATAGAAATATGTTAATGAATTTTTACAAGAAGTATCAAAACCATATATGATTTTACTGCTTAGCATCAAAATAAACATTTCAAATGTATATTACTCGTTTGTACACAGATTTATTCCTAGAACTGTGGAAAAGATAGTTAAGCTACCATCAGGCACATTATTTAATTCGTCATTTTACACTATATCACGATGATATTAGTAACAATCGAGTAAAGAGATTATAGTTTTGTAATTTTTTTCTATACTACGTTAGATGTAATGACCATAGCAAATATTTTTCAAAGTTATAGTGAAATCCACCCTATAGTCAACACGATGGCACCCACAAAATACTCCATTATAATAAATATTATATACTAATTAAATATTACATGTAATTCTGTATAATATTATAATATAAACTTTTATTAGATCGAAAAAGTCCTAAAAATGTTTTTATGAAGGATAAAATACTTGAAATAATAGCTTTTCTTTGACAAAACTGAATTGTGTAAAATTTCACATACATTCTTCGTATATGTTTATTTACCCAGTAATATTAATATGTATAATATTGAAATCTTCATAACATTCTTGTCTAACATAACATCAAACAAAAAAAACCCAAACATATTTCAATAATTTATTTTTATGTTACAAATTGTGAATATTCAAATGATATTCATACAATGTAAGGAAATGTACATATTTTGTTATAACTTGTTTATTTAGAAATAGCTATTAAATTTTTATTGCATTTTATTTTATACAGGGAATAATTATTCAAAAGAACTATAAAAATAAAGTGTAAGGCGTTATGTAACTTGATTAATTTTTAAACATTTACAATTTCACGAAAAAAGTTATTTTTGTGTTTATAAAATATGGGTTTTAAATTTTGTTGGGTAAAATAATATGATTTACTAATAGTGAAGTGTTTTAACTGTACAAAAGAATTTGTATTTGAATTTTATAACCACTGTTTCAAATCAAAAACAATATAATACAGTTTAGAGTATGCACATCAGCTCATTCTTGTGAATTTATAAAGAAAATGTTTCATACATACAATTTCACTTCAGTGTATTATACCACATATGATGTTATATCTAATAAAACTCTACATAATTTTGTATTTTGTTACAAATCTTTTTTTTTACTTTCTATGAATGATCAAAGTTAGAATTGTTTTAAAGAATGTATGCCGCATTCTTATTTGACATGAAAAAAAATAGTGGACAAATATATCAATGGATTATTACTCGCAAAAGAGCATTTTCAACCGAAAAAATGTTTTACATAAAAATATAGTTAATTTATTTCTATTATTGTAAGATTTCTACCGTGGAGGCCTGGAAACTGCGTGAAATGGACGGACCAATTTAGAAAGTTTGCAAGGTCACAGCACTAGGGAGAGCAAATGTTTGTAAATTTAAAAAAAAGTATTAAAGAACTGTTAAGTCATTAAGGTGCTCACTTTACATACAGTCATAAGTTGGAATAACGAAGTTAAAACTGTAACTCAAATGAGTATTTACAGCAGCTATTAAAATTAAAATAAATGCCTTCCAATTAAGCCATTCATCCCTTTATTGCATTCTCTTTTAATAAGTTTCAAATACTAGTTATGTACCTGTTGTATGTAAAATGCCACTCTTTATAAAGTAAAATTACCTTGAAGAAGGGCCATTTTGTACGGTAAAACTTTACCCTTTGATCTATAATAGGAATTGAAAAAGCACTTTTAATCTGATGCTGGATAGTATGTTGCGAGGTTCTTTTTATGCTTTTCTCATATACTTTGAAAGTAATCTGTTCATATTTTCTAATAATCATATATAAGGATATACACTTAATATATCGTATATGTATAAGAACTCGAGTGAGTATTCTAACTGATTTTATTTAAATGTGAAGGAACATTAACAAATAGAATTCCACTGGAAGTAACAGTTATATATATAAAAGGTAGAATACAAGAGATGATATACGTATAATTTAAACCATATTTTAAGAATCAGAATAATATTAACGGTGTTGAACTATCAATATACAAACTGTCAAAAAGTAATGTGAAACAAATTAATGTATTAGTGTTACTTAATAAAATTAAAGTATATAAAGCAATAAAATCTTAATTCCGAAATTTGGAAAACACGTACACAGAAAACTAAATGTCGAATTTGCCTCATAAAATATATTCTCTGTTGTACACGTACATGTTTTCAGCATTTAGCAATTGAGATTGCCTTTGACCTGCATTATTTTCAATATTTTAATTGTATTACTTTTTTAATGTAATTTTATTATTTAATTTAAAAATTAGTGAAATGTTTGAATTATGTTTAATACATTATTTCCGTATAAAACTTTAAATTTGATATATTTGTAGTCGTATATCATTACTTTGACTTCTTTGTAATAATGTAAATACCAAGGGCGATCATTGCGGTCGATGTAAAGCATAACACACCGTACTATAAAACTGATGACAGTCTCTGTACCGAAGGCGATGATTGTGGTCGATGTAATGCATAACACAACGTAATATAAAAATTTATGACAGTCTCTGTACCGAGGGCGATCATTGTAGTCGATGTAAAGCAGTACACAACGTACTATATAAAACCGATGACGGTCTCTGTACCATTAGTGATTATTGTGGTCGATATGAAGCATCACTCTACGTACTATAAAAACTGATGGCTGTCTCTGCACCGAAGGCGATGATTGTGGTCGATATAAAGCAAAACCGACGCACTATAAAAACCGATGACGGTCTCTGCACCGAGGGCGATGATTGTGGTCGATGTACGCGTCAGATGTTAGGATCGAACCGACATCCATCACCAAGATCATCTGTCTTGCCGCCAACTGATTGTGTCACACAAGAACTACGTTAATGGCTATGGCCATTTGTTTCCAATCCGTTCTTGCGTAACGACAGGTTCTAATGTAATAAAAGTATTTGTATGCGATTGAAAATAGGAAGAGATATACATCATAGATTCGATTTAATCTTAATATATAATATTTAACACAATTATTTTCCATATAATGAGTTTTAAGTGCACCATGTCAATACGTGAATTGCTTTAGTTCAAATCTAAAATGTTCTTGAAGATATTTAATAGTTTAATATGTGAGTGAGTATTTAAAACAATACAACTATTAATATGAAACAATATATAAAACACATACTTTGTACTTGAAAAATAACTTAACATAAGCCTGTTAATCAACTTTGTAATAAAAAAACTAGATTTTACTCAATTAAGCGTATGAAATACACTATCTAAGTTGTTTTTACTTCGTTGTACTTTTAACGATTATTATCCAATCACAGATTTAAAATGGCAATGAGCGGTAATAAATATGATTGGTTAGTTTTATTTATAATAACATATAATTAATAAAAGTTATTGTGAAATAATCTGCCCCCGTTATTTATCCTACATTATGAGAGGGTTACAAACACATCAAAGTGAACTGCTATCAGACGTCAAGTGAAGAGCAAGTCGTCTTAAGTTAAGATGGCTACCACGATCTACGCATAACATGTTTGCGGGAGGGGAAGGTCATTATGTTCTATGGATATTTGTACCACCAGACAGTTCCTGTGCTTATAATCAAATCACTTATGTACTTGGTAAAGCCACGGTTGGAACTCTTCGGGGCCTGTTAGTGTCTAAATCTGTTTATTAGTAGTGGGTTTGAAACGATCACTTGCTGTATGCCCGCGGCTACTTGTCTAATAAAGTGCTCTTTTCTGGAAATAGCTGAGGCTGACAGTATTATAATGTCCACCCACGCTTTGTGTTCTATGGAATCTTGTAAGGATCATACCCAATTTTCCCCTTACAAACCTGCCACTGACAGGGTTAAATAACTTTGAATATTAAGTTCATGAGGTTCCCAGCTTCTTAGTCTAGAGAACAATGCATGAAAAAGAAATTCTGTCTCATCTTATTTTCTATACAATTGGGTATTCTTACAGGATTTAAATTCGTTCTTATGTTGAAAAACAACATAGTTTTTCAATGTAAATAAGATCAGCCTACTGATTAGTTTAAATTAGCTTTCTATAAAAAATTATCGGACAGACTATTGCTTAGTCTATAATATTATTGAATGAACTATGTACATTTTGTGCTGAATGATTTATTTGTCTAGTTTATTTGCTACTAAATTTATAACGGGCACGAATCTTAGATGGATTTTCATAAAGCGTTTAGATGAATACGTACTCGCTAAATAATTATTCTTCTTACTATCCGAAATAATTATAATTACTTTTAGATTTACAACAAAGTGTAGCAATATTTTCTTTTAGCAACTTTCTATTATAAAGAGTTTCATAAATGGCTATTCAGTTTCATTAGTCAATTTAGTTTTTTGTTAGAGGGAAAAAGAAAATTAAACAGTGGATTTGTACAAATTTAAACTTGAATATTTGAAAAACTATCAAACTAAGCTACCCCAAATAGTTCCAGAATATATCTGACCAAAGTAAAAGACGGCTACTGGTAAGGTAAATGTACCAAGAGTAGATGTATTTGTCATGCGGAGCGGCACTGAACATGGGCTGCAAGGCGATCGGGGAAGCCGCGAGCCACCTAAGTGTTTGAATATAAAAAGAGCTCGTTTCTGATAATAAGCGTCCCTATGTTTAGAAAACCTAATTCACTACCTCCAGGAAAATCCAAGCTTCAAATCCGCCTGTTGATATAAACATTATTAAATATATTTTATCCTAACGATAACTTTCATGTTTAACAGATGAGAGTTTTAACGAGGCAGTGTATATTACTATTGTGTTAAGTACAGGTGAGTTTTATTTTATGAATAGTTGAGTTCTGTATTTCTTAGGAAAATAAATCGCAGGCTGTAAGCCACTGATTTTAATAACACACATATCATTAAAACTCTACTTGAACAGTAAACATTAATTGGCTTTGGAAGCTTTAAAATAAGAATGAAATCAACATATTACGAGTAAATTGATGGAAAGTTTTACAAACCGATTTTGGGTTATAATCAAATCCGTTTAGTGAGTGATAAGTCATACGAAATCATTTTCTCAGATGAGCATAAAATGACTCACTACGTAAATGGTAAAATTTTAAATTTACAATACATATATATATACATATATATATATATATATATATATTATATATATATATATATATAGATAAAATGTAAAAATAAAATGTATCTGATTAAAAAATATTGACATTCTTTTTAATATTCTCCAATATCCTAGAATTATGCGTACTAATAAAAGAGCAGTTTTTTACATATAGCCAACTAAAGACTTTGAAATACCGCCTAATCTGATTGATGTATGTTTGTCCAAAGGTGCACTACGGCACACACCTTATTTTAGATATATTTTGCAATACAAAAAGTACACTGTGTACAGCTTGTACTGTTTGTTGTTGGTATGGCCATATTATCATACAAAAAACAACACATTGTGTGGCCCATAAAGTTTTATAGTTGTGTTGATGAGATGTTCATTACCTATATACTTTTCATTTTAAATGTATGTCTAAATTATTTACTAATCTTTTACGCTTTCTTAAATGATTAAATTTCGTTGTTATAGATTACAAAAAAGGCGGAACGATATGTTATTTAAAATGCGGTAATCGTTGCTATTTCAAGTTATTTTACTTTTAAATACTAATGCAGTATTAATTTATTGACATCAAATTAGACGCAAATGGAAATTAGTTGGTGTGATGAGTGTAATAAGTCATACGATAATATGACTATACATTTTCATACATTCATACAGTCATACATTTTCAACTATATACACAACAAAGTGTTGTTGTGTATATTAATTCTCTAAAAGGCTTTGTTGAAATGTACATCAAATGATAAAACCCATTGCTATCTATAACTCCGATGGATCATTTATCAATTTTTCACTAGCTTCTTAGTCGGAACGATGAAATATCCGTTTCGACTCCCTGGATATAGCAGCTGTAAATTACGTAAAGTGTAATAGTTCTGTCAACGGCAGAGATCTCTATCGTGATATATTTCAACTATGGACAGTAGTTATATGAGGATTACGGTTTGTACATTTGATTAGTATTAGTTGAAAGAGTAATTAAACCATTAAATTTGTAACTGATTTATAATTGTTATTAATGTATAATTAATCAAGATCAAAGTTGATTTTGTGTTCGGCACTTAATTTATTATTACACTGGAGTGATCATGTGATTGTGTTTCATCAAAGATATCCTTTTCCGTTTACTATCAGACATTGATTTTGCCATTACGTCTATATAATTTTAAATTCTATGTTTCTAAATCCATACATGACATAAGTTTAGGTTATAAATTAGAGGTGTAATGGCTATAATAAAAAATGGACACACTTTTAAACCTTTCAAAACTATTCGAAACTTTGAAAACTGTATACCCATACATTTGTAAAAAGTACGTAGGGGGTAATGTTATTATTAAAATCTTATAATTTGAACTTGATATAGATTTGCTAAACTACCTACCACTAATTAAATTAAAATTAAAGGTATTTTTCAGTTCTGGGAGGTCACGTAATTTCTTATCGACTGCGCTATAATGTTAGTAACCAGCGTATTTCTGTAGAGGTGTGATATTTTGATATTGTTTTATTGTTAATTGAAATGAAGTACTGTATATAATTTTATATTACAAAATAAATTACAATATATATCTTATCAAGTGACCAGTGCCTGTAAAAAAATGCTTAACAGTTTTTTTTTGGTCAGGGATGCGCTGTTGCTATGTACATTGGAAAAGAAACCACTTTCCATTACATTTTCCCTTAAAGACATTAGATCTCGTAAAGAAATGGCAAATAACATAGTAAACATCTCCATAAGGTTCATGTTTAAATTTATCAGTTTTAATTACAAGCAACTATTCGTATATTAGTAAAGCATGTCCACAATTCCATGAAGAAGCTATTTTCTTTTGAGGACGTGACAGACTCGTTGGTGTGAAACTAATAATAGATAGTAAAAATGTAAATGGATTCGCTAAAAAGTGTAAGTATAACGTTAAACTTATATTTACCCAAAGTCCTTATAAGAAAAAGTTGATGAACATTAGGGATAATCTAGAATTTTCTAAGAGTATCAACAGCCTATTATAACATTTGGGATCTTGAGGAGTAACGAATAAAAAAATTGAAAACTGATTTACAAAGCTCCTGTATCAATCGATGAATTGTTATTTCATTTTCTTTAGGCTAGTTATCGACTTATAATGGACCAATTTACAGATCCATAAATAGCATAGTGTGTTTTATTGTACTATGGAATACTTACTGATACGGTTTTAGTCATTCCGTTTACGACTAAAGGTTTTTTCTCTTGGAAAACGATTTTAACAACGCATTAGATTGTAGAGAAAGATAAACAAACCTATATGGTGTACCTATGTGTTTAATAATATTTTCAAATTAAAACTTATTATTACAAGTGAATTGCCAAGAGATTCTTATTTGAACTCAACACACACCAACAACGTAAAGTGTACGGTTGAAGGACATTTACAATTATTTGGGGAAAAGCCTAGGAGAGTCATAAATAATGTTTTCAAAACCATTGAGGGGGATGTTGACAGGAATGTAAAAGTGGAGGTGATGTGTGATATATTAAGCACATAAACAACATGACGGGCGTAACACGTCCCTTTCGTCCATCACTGTAATGTTACCATACATCTGTATATGACAGTATGAGTGGTGAGTTGAAATACAACAATAACTCGCATTCTTCCCGTACTTATTCCGTACATACTGCTATCGAATGCGTGGATTTACTCGTGAAGCTACTACGTAGTATATTACATGGCACACTGACAATGAATAATATTGCAGTATTGAAGCAAATATGTGTTTGAACACTTAATATTTGTATACATAAAAAGTCAACGATTGTAATGTTTAAATATAAATTGTAATAATAAATTAGAAAAGTTTTAATATATTTTTTATAAGTAGAGCTGTTTCTTTTACATTGGTTTTATATTTTGTAATAAATAGAACAGATTTGTACATTAATAACGTAATTTTAAGTATTAGGAGGATTATCATTTTCAATTTACTTCCGTTGGGTAATATAATAAATAAATATTTATTTTCCAACATTTACATTCATGTTTAAAAATAAATGAAAAACTTGGGAAGTCACTGACCAAAAACAAGTAGCTGGTCGGTGTAACAGATAAACAATAAACAAATAAACAATTTACAGCTTGTTCTCACATAAAAAAAAACTGAAATGTCAATATGCCGTTACAAGTATATCTGAGCGTTTCTGTTAAATCTTAAAAAACAACTAATCAACACATTTTCAATGCAATTATGCACAAGTAAAATTCTGGCATATACATGTCCTGTATCACTGTAAATTTTTTGATTTAGTTGTATAGGTTAATTTTACTGGTAGTATAAATTATACGTGTGTAACCCCTGATCGTGAGTGAAATGGTTAGTGTTAAAGATTATGTAAATTAATAATAAAAATATATTTAGGGTTCTAAACCTACTGGCGTTTTGAAGTAGAAGTAACTTTAAAATGTTAAATGTTGTATAGTTTCGGTTTTTTGTTATATAACTAATCATAAATTCCTTGATTTTGTAACAATTGCTTTATAAATGATTTCACGTAAATAACAGCCAGTAGCAATGCCAATAGATAACATGAATCTTGCCTATGTTATATATCTAATATAAAAAATCGCATATTCGATTTCCTACATGTAATATAAGAGCCACAGTTTGTATACCGCCTCACTGATCTCTGACATATGTGACATACTGTCGAATTGGTGGTGACATCCATTGGTCTTTTAATGACTAACATAACTTATATGGATGCCAATTTCCATCATTTTACAGTTTAAAAAGTTTTTCTATATCCTGTGCAAATATCACGTATTTTCAGAATATTACTAACGCTTTATAACAAGTCTATAGCACAATTTGTGAAATATATAAAAGTTCTAATTACTATTAGAGTTGCAATTGTTCAATTATCACATAACTGTAAGCCAATAAAAAATTTTAAGCTGATAGATCTTACCAGTCTAACTACAACTTTATAAATGTTGCAGGGATGCTCAGCCTATGTTTAGAATATATAAATACACATATCGCTTTTGCAACCTCAACAGATACCCTGTCTTTACCATATAAAGAAAGGAATTTCTTCATTTTGGTTCTATACTGGTTCGTGCTAAGGTATAGCTTATATAAAAAAACTGATGATAATTTTGAGTCTCATACATTTATCATGTCAAAAAGAGCGTTAAAGAAATTAATTTAATACAGAGTTGATACGTGTCAAATCAATAATTTTTTGAAGTACCCATTTCTGAAGAAACGAGTTAAGTTTTAACCTGCTGATTTATTTTGACGATTACATTATATTATTACCTATTTAATAAAAGTTTTTATTAGTTTTGAAACAATTTGGCCAATACATTTGACACATAAATTAAAAAGTAATCATTTGTAAATTACTAAACCAAAGAGATAAAACTTATTATTATTGTATAATTGAAACTCAGTTGCCGTCCAGATAGGGTTTAAGCCACATCAATTACTTCCGAGTTGTTGTATAGTAATATAATTGTTACTATATAGACTTTATATACTCGATAAAGCTCCAGGACAATTATTCGAAGTAAAGCAATAAACAGTATCCGACGCCGTATTTAATTGGATTCCAATGCATCGTTACGGATGGCGTGTGGTGTATTAAACACATTAATAACAACTCGTACAATACGGGTATTTGTGCTATTAAGGGGTTAATTTCCCCTAAATCTTAATTTCTGATACTTTATTAGGCGAAAAGATACATTATTTCATATATTGATCTGCACAACATGCGGTCAGATCCCGTCATATTTCCATATTACTTAATGATTTTTTCAATATAAATTTTATTGTCAGTAATAGAAAGTTATAAATCCATATTATAGTGAGTGAAGCTGAATTGGAATCTATCGGTCTTTCGCTATCTTATCTACAGTGAGCGAGTCCAGTGGTTCGGAAAAGAGGGCTCTAGGCCGTGAACTGAAAGCTAATTTGCATTGCACGGGTATAAGCACACGACCCAGTTTTTCATGAAACTGATATTAGATAATTCACCTAAAATATTTTTTTGCGATAATTTAGATGGAAGTCAAAATATGAAGTAAAAACAAGAATTAAATATACGAAACTATACACTCTTTTATGTCTTAAAAATACTACCTATCTTAGTTCAAGGTATAAATAATTATAGAAACCTACCAAACACCTAATTAACAGTTTATAAATGATAAAAAATGACATAAAGTGATTGAATATCGCCATTTCATTCAGGTTTCTTGTCTTTGTCCCATAAGACAGAAGACGTATGCCAGTATATTTCTAACGCTTCGCCACGCGCAGATTAAAATTCTGAAACTGTTTCCTACAATTCAAAATATTGTCTTCCAAAATAAATATTTTTAAATACCACATTACAACCAAATTTTTATGAATATGAAACAGCTCATATTTAAAATCTCCTTCTCTCAAAAATTAAGGATGAAGGAAATATCAACAGATAGCCACAGATTTGATAATAGATAAAAATGTATTAATGTATATGAGGAAGCAGTTCATATAAAAAGATAATTATAATGTTTTTATAATATTTATAAACTGGGATTTACATCTTTAGTACTGGATTTTATTATTTAGGTTCAGCATAATGATATGTGTCCAAATAACTGCGACTGGACTTACATAGCCAAATTATAAAAAATGTTTAAAGTCATTGTTTTATGAAATTTATTTATAAACTGTTGAATTTTTGCGTCTGGCATTTGATATCCGCCATTACCATTCACACCTTGGCACAATAATGAAACTTTTATATGTCCATGCAAAAAAACTTCTTCAACCAAGGTAAGCACAACAGATCGCAAAGCCTTACGCTGCAGTACAAGCGATAAACTCATGATTTCTCACATACGACTCAAACACCGTTAATCTCAGCTCTTAGATGAGAAGTAATTATGCAAATGCATTATTAGCTAGATTAGAACTACACGTAAGAGCCAAGGAGACACGCTGACCAGAAAGGAACAAAGTGTAACGGCTTGCTCACGAAGCGAGCAGAAGGGCACACCTGGTCCTGTACTATAAATCTTGACTTGGTGGTAAAACGTTGACTGACTTACTAAAATAAATTACTTCCTCTTTCAGATGTGCTATACAAACTTAAAATGTTGTACGTTGGTACGCTTGAGTTAAAATATGAACTATCGTAAGAAGAATAATCATTAAAACCATGTAATTTCTAGGAGAAAATATATAGGCATAATGATTAGCTAGACACTTCATTCGTATATGCAGGGCCTCCTGTATTTACGCTTACTTTAGGTGGGCTTATTTGATCATTTAAGTCCAAAATTATAAATCAAAAATTATTTTACAAATTATGTTTGAAACAATCATGAAATCAAAAACAAAGGGTGGAGTTTTGAAATTTTAAAACCTATTAACTTAAAACACTTAATATCTAATAATAATAAACTATAATCAACCACTACTGGATTAAGTTTCCAAGGTTTATATATTTTAGACATTCTTAAATATAACATACAGTCGCTAATAGATAGAAACATCATAAGCTGCCACCTAGCTCCTTCAGACTTCGAAGTACAGTAAGTTAAAAATTCCTCAGTTATGTGGAAAAAAAATAACAAAAAATAAAACTGTGCAGTTATGTTATATTAGACATCTAGAGTACAATGGCATGTAGCTTTTCAATAGTTATATATATATATATATATATATATATATATATATATATATATATATATGTGTGTGTGTGTGACACGTTGTATATGAAAAAGCTTATATACAAAATTGATTTTAGTTAATGTGGTTTAATATTTCGATATTTAACTTTAACATTAATATCCAAAATTATGTGACCAAAATTATTTAATAAGAAAATAAATTTCAAAATTTGGCCAAAATAATTTCAAAATATTAGTGCAAGATACCAAACATGGCAGTTTAACATAAAGAGGTAAGAGTAAAAAAGTAAAATAAAAAGGAAGAACGTGGTAACAAGTTCATCAATCTTAAATGTATCGATTTTGTCGGAACCAACGCCTAATATATAGTATGCAAGAAAACGCAGGGATCATCCTATTGTTCACCGGATGTTTCGTAATTTCGTAATGTTGTATGAAATATAGCCTTCAAATATTAAGTTGTATGATATACTGTGCAAATTATAATTTCAAGCGTCTTACCCCAGGATCGACGGTTTAGCCCAGAATTGAAATCTTAAATTAAAGTAAATTGAAATGAAATGGGACTTCAAGGATCTAAGTGAAAACTTTAGTGCGATCCGAAAACATTATCAATCATGAAAAAGTAAAGTAAATGAAAAGGAGTACATTTCTTAAAATATACATCCTTTTTTAAAGTCATCAGGTAAGAGTAGGATGCAGAATATAGCAGCCATCTTTACGACAGTTCTTTTGTTACGAAGTACAAACAAGAAGGCGTAAAATAAACAAGAATTCATCTCATCTATTGATGCTACCCATCTCACTAGAAGCTGAAAGTCTTTCCCCATACTTGTAACATATAAGTTTTTCCAACCCACTGATTTTGATAATTTTCAAAAATTTTTAAAGGAAACTAACACATGTATAGTTGCTTCGATACAGGTTTAGACTAAAAATCTACAAGAGTCTATAATTTGTTTTAATAAATGAGATGTATAGTGTTTATTTTGTTTATTGGGATTAAAGCTTATTCAAGTATCAACATGTGATGCTTAGATATCTAAATAACTCAATACTCTTAGGAAATCATGCCAAAAAAGCTAAGAAAATAATAATTTATATCATAATTATTTCTATAAGATCCTAAGTCGTTTCGGTGTTCTTATATAACATCACTAAGTTAAGTGTGAACTACAAGAAATTCAACTAACACTGTACACACACACACACACACACACACACACACACACACACACACACATATATATATATGGACATATCTAATGTACGTACGGACGTATATGATTGTATTTATTTGCATTGTTCCTTAAATATAATTTAAAAAGTATTTTATTTTATGTTAGTAAAAAATTATCAAAATATATATATATTTTATTTCTGCAGCTAAATTATATTGATTTTCTGTATCCATACTTATAATGCATAATTACAGGGTGTAAATAAGCCATTGGAATGGGGTTAAACATTCCAAGACACACATGATACAGATAAAAAAGTTGAATTTTCCTATTCTTAAATGGGCTCTTTTTGAAGCAAATATATGTTATTGTTCATTATATAAAAGGACAATTAATTTATCATTCAAAAGGAAATCATAAATGAGAACACATTTCCTACCACTTCAGACGGCCCTCAAGCTACTATAGTTGTAGTGTTCTTTATTTTTTGTAATGTCCCATATTTGGTTCAAAATAGAATCCTTTTTCATTCATTCATATGTCTTACAATTCAAATAAAGCACCCAGGTAAATGTCTATTTATAATTTATAAAATGTAGTGTTATGGATCTATTTATGTGTGTGAGCAATTATGTTTAATTTACCAAATATGCGATAAATTGTAGATTTTTCACAAAACTTAGTAATATGAATGAGGTATATCTTGTATTTAATGGAATATTTTATATTCATAGTAATTTTTATTTGAATCTAAGGCAAAAACCACAAAACAGATTATTTTCTAACTAGACCATTTTTTGAATGTAAGGTTACAAATAAATAAAGATGAATGTCGATTAATACAAATATTTAAATCTAAATTTTCTAATGAAGAAGTAAACAAATAAGGTATAAGGTATTAAAAACGTCATTCTTTCGAATGATTATAATAATGATCCTGCAAGATTGTACAACCAAGCACATTACACCTACAATCGTGTTCACCGAAGTAAAGAAATTAGTTTTAGTATTCATACATCGTATAGTATGCACTGAAAGTCGTAATCAGTATTGTATAAAACCTTTTCTAAAGTCGCATTAATGGAAAGGCTAAGCCGGGCCGCGGCCACAACATGTGAGCAGATAGTAGTGATGGATGGTCCATAGCTTTCCTTATCACTAAAGCCGCGTACCGCTTTAGAAAAGTTCCTCCGTCCTGAGAATTCATTATGAAGCAATACTGAAAAGCAAATATAGCCTTTTGTTTTTATATGCTATGGAGATACATAAGTAGTATCTTTCTTTCTTGTAGTATTATTTCTGTGTATTCAAGTTGTCGTTAATTTAGTTTTATGGCGTTTTTTTGAGCAGGAGAATTAAACAATCCGCATGAACTGCGTATTTAACCAATTTGTCACCCGCAAATGTTGAATAAGTCAACTATTAATGAATCTGACCAATAGCATTATCATCCATCAAAAGATAATTTTGGTATTAAAAATTTAAAAATTATGTTATTAAGTTTTTAGAGTAAAAATACGTTATATTCATTTACGTTATTACGAATATGAAATAAATCATTCATACTTATGACTATGTGATATTGTATAGATACATAATAGTTCGCTCTGTTGAGTGTTAAAAAAATTAAATCAAATTCTTATGTTCTTTTGTCTTTTTTCCACTGCACTGTCTTTCAATATTATATATATATATATATATATATATATATATATATATATATAATTATATATATATTTGGTAAGGTGTAAGGTATTCATACCTGATTTTTTATCACAATACTACATTAATTTGTCGTTCACTGTATAGTTCTCGTTTTTATGTCAAACTTATAGAGGTAGTCGTTCAACTTCAACTTTCGTGGAAGTTCACTTTGAGGAGTTTTATTCTTTACAGCTCTTACAAACTTTTTCAAAAGCCTGTAAAATAAAAACATTAGGTTTAATTCAACTTTCCATGGTTATCTACTATACATAGTCTGTTATCTGAAAAAGTCGTAATTTTGACTCACCGCTTACATCTTAGCAGACTTTCCTTGCGTCATTGGCCAACTATTTTAAAATGTCTTCACTATAGCAGTTGTCAAAAAAACATATTCGGTAATCAAATGGCAGGTTTCCCCAATAAAAGTTCCTAAGCATCATGAGCAGCGTACTATAGAAAGGACAAAATATATAGACATACCGACATCATACAATATTCGTTTAAATCTTATGACAACATTATACACTATTTATATCATAATTATTTAATAGTTATTTTATGAATCATAATATAGTCAACCAATCAAACAAACTTTAATGTGCTATATCCGATTACTTTATTGTCATTCTATTCATTAATGTATATAAGGTCAATTTAGTGGAACTTCGTCACAAAACTACTGTATAGTGTTTATTGAAGTTACAAATATACACTAAGAATACTTGATATGTATAATAGTTAATTGATCAGTATTAAAGGACTTTGATACAACAGGCAGAAAACTAGTATGTTCTATCGCCTCATTATTAAGTGGTGATGTTATATTTCAATCAAAAATATAGTTATTGTTCTAGACGCTGCCATAATATGGATGTAACCCTTAAGTATAAATACACATCGCCACAGTATTATCTAGTAGAGTTGAAAACTGTCAAGAGAATACTCTCTATTCATAATTCTTATACTTACAAGACAAATATAATTAACAGTAAATGTAGGAAAATAAGATTAGATTTTGACAGTGTGCAAGTTATTCCTCAAATGTGTATATTGACACGTCTTTGTGATTTTTACAAATCGCAATTTTTGAGGGCTGCCCTACTGTATATGATCAAATTATCCAATGCGTTTGAGATCTTGACTTTTATAATCTGTGTAACAACATAAATATAAACGTATATTGTAATTCTTCTTTCAATATATCCCGTTACAGAGCAATGCTTTTGATGATACTGTACTAATATTTAATGTATAGATTTGATTTCTTTGCATTTTTTCAGGATAAGAGTTATTATTTTCATACTCATACAATACTAGGAATTTTAAAACATAGGAAAACCAAATTCTATATAGAGATGTTATACTTATGAGTGTTATAACAGGAATTATATGATTCACATCAATATATCAACGTATATACTCATATTCATAAATCACTACATGACTAAAACGTCTAGATTACAAAAAAACCCAACAGTTTTAATAAATCATGAAAAAAAGTGTCCATGAAGTGAGTGTCCATATATTTAAAGATTTAAACTTTAAATCTATAGCTGTACTACAAAACAATTGTTGGAAATGAAAAATCTCAAGTTTTATTTTCGTGGAATGAATTGTAACTCAATGCATCATACAAATTTAAGCTCTAGTGAGAAACAGTGACCGTATACGAGCATTCAAACTCTAGCTACAATCTTTAGCTTGATAACACAATAGCACGGGTTAACAATCATAAGTACTTATTACATTTCTCTCTAATAAAAATTTTCTTAGACTCTAACAGGAATAATTATATGTTTAAACAATTTACTGTGACCTGCATATTTCGTATGAGTGAAGCATCAATGAATGTTTATTTGAATTGCCAGTAAACAATATTTTATGACACCTTTATATATATATATATAAATACATATATATATATATATATATATATTATATATATATATATATATATATATATATATATATAAGGTAATATAGACTTAATCTATGGAATATAATAGACCTTCAGAAGCTCCTAGAACTGAATGGTTAAACCAAGGGCTGCATTGCGGCGATTCCACTAACTTTGTGAACCCTCTCAAACAAATTATTGAATCTAATTTGGACCTAATTTTCATCCGCTTTATTAAATGGTGCTAGACAACTAAATGCTCTGAAATTAGCAATTGACACTAGTTAATAAATAACAAAAGGAGGATGTATTTAATTATTAGGATTTAGATGGTGTAGTATACATAAATGACTATAAATGGATGAAACTAACAGACAAGAACCAATCATATGGGTGGACCATTGCCAAATAAGCAATATGTCCAACAAATTTCGAATAAAACTGGTTGCACCAAATATGATATTTTTACAAACAACTCAAGTCAAAAATAGCATTTAATTTATTACATCTGATTATACTTTTTTCCGTTTAAGAAGTAAAGCAAAAGTTGTACAGATTAAAATTGCCTTTGAAATTTGAATGAAAATACCATATTGAGATTTCCTCGTTAGACAGATTAGATCTTTGAAAATAGTCTTTCCGTTTGTTCATACGCTTAATTCTAACATGTACAATCGTTCACCGCTCAACAAGACACAAGCTACACGATGCTCAGTAAATTTAAAATGCACCGTTAAGTGTTGATGTGCAATAACATTTGGGATGTAATTTCCAACCTGTTTTGGATTTATAAATAATACAACCTTTTTTTACTACACCTTTATAAAATAGGATAAAATAATTACAATGATTGAATACTTTGTTTTATTTAAAAAATATTATAATTTAAATTATTTTTACGACACCTTACTTACTTAGATCCGTGTTGTCAGTGTTATTTTGCTACTAATTAAAACAATGAAATATAGACTCTGTTAACCAAAGAAGTCGGTGGATTACTGGACCGGCCATGACGTTGAAATAATTACATTATTTTTGGAAGATATTGGTATTCTTAATCCCAAACTGAGTTTAAAAGTGAAATTTTGTCAGCCAAAACTGATTATATTTCAGATTACGCTTAATTGCAATGAGGCCGTCAATGGCGTATACAGTCTATTGCAAAGATGTCCAAAAAAACCCTGAATGTATAAGGCTTGCCGGTATAATAATGGCACCATAATGATAATATAAGTAGAACAAAATTTCATAAAAACAGAAACTGTACTTCTTATAGGGCGTCATTGCTAGACAAAGAAAAAGAGGTATTGTGAAATAAAGTAAATTAGTTCAGTTAATTGTAGTGAAAACAGGCAAATATTATGATTTAGTTGTGTTCTATATTGGGAGAGAATTTGATTCTATATCAAGGAGAATTAGATAAAGTTGTATCGCTTATAAGGTATAATTATTTAATCATATTCTGTAAATAAAACCTTAGAAAATTGCTTTTTAATCAAACGCAGATATTTCATTGTATCTGAATATCCAACAAACATATCTTGATTAGTAACGATGGAAATACCACTGCAGGTATTAAATCCGACTCAGAGCAGGATGACACCAGGTTGAATCCGGTCTGATTAGAAGGGTATGAAGATAGTTGTAATTAGAGACTCGGCTGTAGGGTTGAATGTTTTACTGGGGATAATCTTATTGTCTCTGACGTCACGAGTCTGGCTGAAGCCTCAGAGCAGTCTTGTTCCCAGGAATTACATCCTTGTACTATGGAATCTAGTACAATAAAGATTATCCCTACGTATACCACTATGCTATATTGGATAAAAAGTTACTTATACTTTATTTTTATTTTAAAATTGTGTTCTAAAACTGTTACTAAATATTTCTTTATAACTGAATTATGCATATATATTAAAAAAAAAATTGTAAAAGGGACATTTCAAGAGTAATCAATAACAATAAAATATTAAAACTCCAAAATATTTACTATATCTACACATTGAATTCACATGTAAGGGTTATTACATACACCTCAAAGCATATGAATTAATAATATTCATATACATAAACCATTTTTATTGCAATTATTATATTAGTGCGACAATGTAAGGGAAGCAGTTTATCGTCGTATAATTTAATTTTAATTCACCTGAATATGACTCGATTGCTATTTGTATTTACAGTAATACCTATAATTATTGTTTGCTATATTACAGCTGTTGTGTATGCAATGACAGTTTGCAACCTAGATCTCATCATTTTGTTCTGACTTGGTTCACATCCAATAATATCGCAGAGAATCTGAAGTTACAAGTGGATAGTTGTAAATATTGAAGAATTATGGATCTGAAACATACGCCATATCACGAAGAGGGTGAAATACAAGATATTGGCAGCATTCCCTCATGTAAATGAGCTGATAAAGTTGGTCAAACTTTTGAATTGGAATGAAATATTTTGCTTTTCCTACGATATATAGGTACGGTAAATAGATATGTTTAGTTACCTTATGAATTGCTTTCTAGTTATTAAATATAATATCACTCGTTATTTGAAATGCCTATCATAAAAATAAAGTACTTAAAACATCAACCTTAAAGGTTTACACAGAATATTTGAAATCAAAATTAAAAGCGATTGTCTTAAAGATGTGTACTTTTCGTTGGCCAGTTTCAAAACTTAAATTCGACCAGTTTCAGTCATCTGTGAGTTTAGGTAATCGTGAACTTAAATTTCAATAACACTGAAAAATGTTTCAGCCTTAATTACAAAATAAAGTTTATTTTCTTTAGTGGAAACATTGAAGAAATAAGAGATATAAAAACCCACATTGAATCAATTTATATACCGTAAGTTTGCATTGTATGTTTAAATTAAAATTAATTAAGACGCTGATCAGATGCACTAATTATTGTTAATTTTAAAAAGAGTTCATATGGAACTGCAAATCAGTCTTATTACATATAGATTTTAACTTTTAACTCTCATAATAGTATTACAGTTTAAAAAGCATTAAGTCATTACTAACTATAATACGGCTTAGTTATAGTCCATATTATCTGCATTTTTCAAATAATTAAATCATTAATGATTGGACGTATCAATACATGCCCACACGTGCAAAACACTTACTAACTGATTATCAACGGCATACAGATTGCATGTGTGTACGGCCCTGTCAGGCTTATTAACATCATATATATCTGCTGTTGCCTTCCGTGTCGCTCACATCATTAAGATTGGGGTAAGTACCTTGAACATCACTACTGAACAGGAAACCTGTGAAAGCAAATGGTTTTCTTTTTTAATATCATGGTAAATTTTTTATCCTAGATTTCCTAAGTTGTGTCTTATTTCAACGTCCTAAATCGTCGTATCACCATTTTGAAATCCAATGCTCTAATCCCTAACTCTTACCTTAATTAAGAACTGACAACCTAAAACATTTTTTGGCAATCAAATCCTTTTTATTTTATTTTGCTATAGATTTACTGGTTATTTGTCAGGTAGATAAATTATTGAGAAAAGTTTATCTATGGATATTGATTGTAATACCTTTAAAACGGCTGTTTAATTCATTTGAGTGTGGTCGCAAATTTCTTTGTGGTCTCAATCGGGTATAAAACTTTTAATCTCAGGTTTTAAAAGTTCTTTGTAAAGTTGTTTGCTAAGGAAAATATATTTTTAACTGCAAATAACCGATTTGGAATGACAGGAATAATATATGGATAGAGGCTATGTTAAATTGATGGGAAAGTGAAATGCACACTCAATAAACGCAATATTTATGAGAGTTATCACATGCTGACTCCAATGTACACTTTTTCCCTAGCCAAAGCATTTGGCTAAGTACCTGTATTAGAAAAAGTGCAATAGGATAAAACTAATATGAGGTACATTAAAAATGAATAAACATATATTATATACTAAATATATTCATTTCTGAATGTATCAATTAAAAACCGCTGTGCTAATAAATTGTGTTTGTAAGTTTATGAAAACAGCTATTATGTGCAACTTCAGGTTAAACATCAACTGGTTGCTCAGTTGACAGCTGTACCTACCCCTACAATACTGACGTCAATACTGCTGCTAAACAAAGCCCATTGTCTTTACATAATGGTGGGTGGTGTTCTTCCTATCTCTGTCTCCCTTCGACACGTCCACCTTAACCATCACTTCTATATTGTACAATTCCAATGTGACTGGTTTCTCTGTTGAAGTTCATTTTAGTTTATAGTTGATAGTGTGTTCAATCACTGCAGTCATCAACATACTGCTCCGATTTCAAGCCATAAAAATAAATATAAAATTCCAAATTACAAATATTTACGTCAGCTTAAGGGATATTTTGTAAACGAAGCAAAACACTTGGTTGTTTATTCCTCGACTGTAAATGTTATAAAAATTAGTAACCTATATACTACAAAAATCCAATAATATATTAGCACAAAATCACTATTGAATTTGTCTGAGTGTTTTCAATAAAATAAGAAAAAGTAAATATCATAAACGAAAATTTTATATTCTTAGAAGGTACGGTTTAATATGGTTCGACCACAATTACTCTGGGAAATAGCTTTGTTTATATATATATATATATATATATATATATATATATAATATATATATATATATATATATATACAGTTACAAAACAGAACACACATACTTAATTTCTAAAAGAGGAAACGGACATTCCCTTGCATTGAAATAAGGACATATCTTACATATTAAGATGCTCAGATATTGGCACACTGTGCTATATCTTCCGACTTGCATTCGGTATCATTCTGTACACGGTTGGCGTAACTAATATTTTTAAACTATAACAAGTAAAACTGTTGTTTATATTCTTAAGCCTGTACCTTAAACTGTGGCTAATATTCGATATTGTGAGGCTTATGGGCGTAAGTTTAAGTACGTCTTTACATCTAAACATGTGAGATTGTTCAATGATTTGCTTTTTGAACTTAGAGGAATATTCAGCCACATATAGTACTTTACACACTAAGTACTGTAGTACATGGAAATACTGAAATATAGAAGTGCAAATAGCCTATTATTAAAGCTCAAAATGAGGAGACCCCAACAGAGTCAAATAAAAACCAAAGGGGTGAAATATGGAAATGTAAAGGTGAAGTTTACATTGCTTGCCCTTCTAGCTACCGTTTCCTTTGTAACGGGCATGTCGAGTTTTAAGTGAGTTCAAATACAATTATTGTATTGAGAATATTGATAAAAATTATAAAAAAATTTTGCTCGTAAGATTAAAAAGAATAGTACGTAAATATATGTCAAAATTCAGTCAATAGTTTTTTTTAGTAAGTGGAAGGGTATTGGAATAGGAATCTCACAATTCATCTCATAATTCTGCATACAGTGCAGTCCGTGCATTGCATACAGAATAGACGATGCTAGAACCAAGTTATAATTCACATATCGTGGATAAATAAGCTGTCAGAAAATGGAAGCTTATGACAAGAAGTAACAACAGTAAAAACAACTGTTTCCTCACGTTTTGACCTCGATCTAGAAATATTGTTTCCTATTTGCAATGATAGCGAACTAGTATATCACAGGCGTCTGTCAGGCTTCAATTGTACGTACTGTATGCAATATAGTCAGCAAAGAGTGTGAAGGTTTCTTGTAGCATGAAGGTCTGAGTAAGAGGATCCATCAAAAAATATCCACTTGCTTATAGCTCATGTATTTGGATGGAATATTTGTTTTTGTTTACCGATTGATTTTCTGTAAAACTAGTTCTTAGAAAGTGGAAATGTGCTTTTTCATGGCGTGTTTTCATAAAAAGTTATTGGTATCGTATCTTACTGTTTTTATCGCAGTCATGATCTAAGCGAGAGGGATTCCCTAAACAGTGCAATATGCACCAGTGGTAAAGCTCGTGCATACAACTTGATGTTTCTCCATCCAGGGCAAACACAACTGACCATAAATCAAGTGCAGTTTGAGTTGTAGTAACATTTGTTTCTACAGTATATCATTCAGAATGTTCCATCCTAGGAAATGAAAATGACAATATAAGCTATCCTTATCAGATAATGAGCTATAATTATCAGCTACCATATCAAAACTATTGACAATGACAATGTCTATATTAGACTATTTTTACTCGAATTAGAATGTATTACACTCATTAAAAGTGTTAATGTATTAAGTACAATTTCATACTCAGATTGTGTATATAGAGTTTGCACCTATACCTGAAATGTAGTAAAATTGTGTGTTATTATACAAATTTAAACAGAAACCAGAAATATATATTTTTGTTTTTCTCATAAGATAATTTTATTTATTTAGAAATACAAATTTACTTTCTTTGTTTAACATTAAGGGACTTCATACTTGCCTAGACTTACTGGAAAATATATGTCCATTATAACTATATGTGTGTGGATGAAATTTGGCATATAATTTACTTAAACAACAGAATAAAACGTAGGTGTATTATTGTTCCAAACTACCATTTACAAATACTCTTAAGTCTTAGCAGTAATTTAAAGTAAAGTTCTGTTTATTGTAAAGATAGGTAATATTTCATCTTGGTTATTTCATTAAAGGTTATCATGGAGCAGAGAATAACCTTCACCCATGATAAAGATAACAAAAGAATATATCCTTACCTATGTCTATATCCTATCCTACAGACATAAAATTTAAATTTAACTTAACATGTTGTTTGAAGCCTCTGCGTGAAGTCAAACTGCGTAGTGGATCGTTGCAATGTCAGCAGCCCTCCCTTGTCAGCAATCGCAGATAAATACGAAATTACGAAAGAACCAACTTAATTATTTAAAAAAAAATAATTATAAACATAAAATAAAGAAGATGAAATATACTGAAATTATGCAAAATATATGTGTAAAAGTTGTATCAGACCGTTTAGACAACTGTCTGTACCGGGCAAACTAATTTCAACAGAAATGTTTTTCTAACAAGAAACAAAATTTCCGACACCAACTAACTCATGAATATAATTTTTAATTCTGTTACATGCCTTCAAAAACATTTTTTGGGGATGTAGGTTGTTTTAGGGTAATTTTAAAATTTAATATAAGTCGTGTAAAATCTCATTTCAAATGTCTCCAAACCCCCATACAGTAAATGCACTTACATACTCATCCTTTTCACTACTGAGTGAAATAAACGCAAAGATTGATGTCCCTTTTACAGACAACATCGGGCTGAAGGTGAATGTCATTAGTTGGTAACGGTTAATTGCACCGATGCTACAGTCAAACCAGAATTGGATATAATCACAGAAACTGTGTTGTATGCAAAATTACACGTCGCTTATGATCGATAATTCCATGGGTTATGTAGAAGCTTTTAATAAATTAAGCAGTAAAAAATATGTTATCTAGCCCAAAAATGAACACACAAAAATATCTCTTTTCTCTTGTATTGCGTGATCTTGTTGGAGTCGATTCTACACTATCTTTAACTCTGATCTAAAGCCCGACATCCTCATGTGCGAATATCTAATACGTACACGAAAAGTGAGGAGTCGCATGCTTGACAAAGGTCATCTGTAAAAAGAAAAGTGTCAGACGTGCTATATAGCAGAGCACGCTTACACTTGCTCATACACCATGTCGATAAGGTGATGATAAAAATGTGTTCTGGGAAACTATTGCACACTCCACGAGCTTTAAAATATAACACTTCTGGGAAATAACTGTAGGAAAATCATTAATTAATATTCTTTTTAGTTATTATATATTAGTTTTTGACAGTGTTTTTATAGTATACAGATCCAAACTATAATGCATTCGCAGTAAAAACTGTAATAACTTTGGAAGTTGTTTAAGAATTTGTAACTTGTACAATCAAATGTAATATGTAACAGTCAAACCCGATTGCTATACAGTAATACAATAACAAATCGCAGTTCCTTTCGTTTCGTGTATTGCGGTCGGTGGTAAATGTTTTGGACAGAGAGTAACGGTACTGCCCTTAGCCGTTATTGTTTATAGTGCGGTGTATCACATCAGAGAGCTCTGCTGTTGACAGTTCACATGTCGACAACGGTCTAGGCATGATCTACTCACTTAGCTGTCTTTACAGTATTCAAATTAAACCAGAATTGACCATTCACGCAGAAATGTATATTTGCCAGTCTATATACATATTTATATAACTAAGCGCTTTAAACCATTGAACAGATTATGAAATGTATCTATTATAAATATACAATGAATGATTATACATTTTTTTATACTGTTTCCAATACTGAGATTGGCCACTCAGTTTGCATCTGTACTTTAATTAAAGTGTCAACAATTCTTTTCATAAATTACGTTACAAACTTAATTGCTGTTCGTAGAACAAGAATGCGAAAACACAAGAACCTGAAATGGCGACTTTTTACTTTGGTGCACAAATTCGATTTACATATTGTACATAATTCATATATCCTTTCGTATGTGACAAAAACAATGTTTTCGGCATTAACTAAGATTAGAGACAGTCAAAGTACGCCGAAGAGTAGCAATCCCAAATTGAACAATATATTTTGGTCAGTACTATAACTATAATTTAAACACGTATGAGATACTTCACATATGATAACTCATATTCAATGCACTAGGTTACGTTCTAAAATATTTTAACAGAAAAATGATACTAAAGTATTCACAAATACATTTGAAGTTTTATTTCAAGGTGTAAATGAGCGAATAATGATTGGAAATTATATTAATCACATACTTTTTTTATATTATTAGTTAGGGGAAGTAGCTTAATTAATTTTATCATTAATTGAAAAAAATAAAATCTCCTGATATAATATACTTAATCTAATATTAAAGGAATACTACATGTATTTTTAAAAAACTAACTGTTAGAAAATCACCGACAATACGTTAGTAATTTTAGGTGATAAATATAAAATTTGGTTGAAAATTTAAGTACTGGAAGTTTAATTTGAATGTTATTAATTAGTACACACAGCTTGTTAATACTTGAAAAAAATAGAAATTTGTATACTAACTAGCTTTGATTATATTGCACGTTATTTACTTACAATAAAACCCAATAATATTAAAATATTAAAAATGAGAATTCATAACAATATAATGCATTACCTCGAAACAATGCATAGTAACCGTTCCGAATTACAGCAATGAGTAAAAGATTTCGTAAAGTCGTTGAATGCGACAATTAGATAATTAATTATTAATCAGTAGCTAAATAACATTAATAACTGGATTAGTTTATTTTAAGTGAGCTTTGGCACTCAGTAAAACATTTTCTGCTTCACAATTATTAGTAGAAGATAAATATACTTTCTTTTACAATCTTGATGTAAAATAATATATATTTTACTACACTTATTTGGGTTATAATAGTTTGAAAACTTCTGTATAGCCTATATTTTTAAACCTGAAGTTCTGACCTGAAGTTTGTTCAATTAAAAGATATTATTTTTGTTGAAAACAGAGTGACGGACACGTGCAAGATAGGACTATAATATAGACGAACCGCCTTATTTTTTTAATCTACCAAATCAAACGTTAAAGTCGTATACAGTATCTTAAGTTAGAAAACTAGGATAATCCTTTTAATGAGCTTAATCTAATCTTTGTCGAAACCATGTGAAGACATGAATGAGAATAGAAAAAGCGTGTCGTTGCTTGAAGCAAATATTTAATATTAAGTATACAAATTTGTAACAGTTTACAATTTTAGAAAAACTATAACTTCATTGTGTGTAAATTCTTGAGAAAATACGTTTCAAATACAGATATATAAGGTCGAACGTTTTATTTACCTGAATAGTCTTAGCCTACATTCCAAAAGAGGCAGCGAGAGCACCCAAGCATTGGCAGATCGTTTTCGTTTTGACGTGCAGCTAATCTTATGGTCAACCCGTAAGTTTGCTGTTGTGGTAATGGGTCATTAGACAGTATCTGTAGTCTTTGGTGGAAGGGTGACGCCGCAATAGAAAGTAAATAGGTATGTAACGATTTAAACTACATTATGACGCAAGCGTATTTTTATTTACATTCTACATTGAAAGCAATTACTCCATACAGACCAATGGGGGTAATATGGAACGAGTCTTTGGAAAAATGCATCTCATGCGATTGATAATCAGCCGACACCAGAAAACATTAACCGGCTCTACCGTAAATAATAATGAATTATGTATACATTTAAACATCCAATAATTGTGAATGGAGCTGAATATACAGTACAAACATTTATTCATAGATATCTAGAAATACAATGGTATTGCAAATTACTTAAAATGAGGTGTCAAAAATCCTATTTAAGTTAATAAAAGCCTAAAAACACCTCAAAACATAAAAATCAGAATTGATACTACAGTAACTAAAAATAAATTCAAAATATGACTGTTGAGTTTAGCAGCGACTGAGCTTTGCCGCTGTCAGACTTGACTCCTAGAATCTGAAGTCATGGACATTGGAGCAGATTAAAATTTAATATTTTTTGTTACTTTTTAGTGACGTTATAAAGTTAAAATATCAACATAAACAGAAACCACCTAACCAAATAAACTGCGTATATAACATATCAATATATAATATTCAAAAAATAATATAAATAAACAAAAATACGTAACATGAGTCGACGTACTGAATAGTTATTATACTTAACCACTTTATGACGAATTATTGTGACAAGGGACTAGTCTCGTTGATGCCTGTGTGGACTGTAATTTTCGACGCCAATCCTGTTCTACACTATTCTGACGCTGTAGTACGGTTTATATAACTCTTTTAACTATTTAAAGTCGACACTATAAAAGAAAAATTTTTAAATTAAATACTTTTCGACACTAAATATACTTTTCGACAGTAATAAGACAAGAGAGTAGTACACATTCTCTTTCCAATGGGGAAAAGACTTCTTTTAATAGTTTGTCTGAAGTAAATTCTTCTGGATTCTTATTTATTGAGAGAGGTTCGATTATGAGATCAAACACATTTTTATAAATTTATGAAAATACCTGTAGAAATTTAAATTCGTTCGTTTCCAAATACAAATAGAATAAATTAATATTCTCGGGAAAATTACCTGCTCTCAAAATTTATGGATCGAGATATAGTGTATCCGCTTCCCATTTTCTAGTAAGTCTGTGCTGGTAAAAATATAATTAGCACGTTTTGCATTTCGATGATATGCACTGACGTTGATGAGGGGAGTGATGGAAGTGTTTTCGTAGAAGTACCTTGAGTTGAGCGAATTAAGGATTTCAATTCAGGAGTAGTTCTAATGCGAGTTGTTGAAATGGAAATTCCGCGATAAGCTACTAATTGTCCTTTGTCAATATGTACAAAGGTGGAATGGTGAGACAATCATTAGCATTACTATTAAGGTCATGAGTTGTGTTTTGTAACGCTTGCTAATGGAAACTTCTATTTAATTCAGATATTACACAATTTCTTCAGTTTTACTGCTTAATAGTTCATCACTTTTTTGTGAACTTATAAAAAGTATGTATAATTAAAGTATAAACAAATACGTTATAAATATATTATAAACAAAAACAACTTATATGGTATGCAAGCAAGTAAATTAAACATGTAACTGTTTCTAAACACAGATACAGTTAACAAAGTTTCAAAACTTTAATTAAGAATGCCTCAGTTTTTATCTAACTGCTAATTTTGATTCAAGAGCCAGTATGTTGGCTTATATCTCCTTAACAATAATTTTTGATTTCTTTATTTATTCATAGTTTTAAAACTTGCTGATTAGACAGACAATTTTCAAAGGTTTGATTGTGTTGCACGGCATATGCAGACATGGGTCTAAGTAAACTTTGATGTCGAACATCAGGACGATGATTGTTCATCATCAGCCTAAGTGATGTTGATGTTTCTTCAATGTAGTCTTTAGGGCAATGTTGACAGGATAATTTATAAGCTTCATTTTCTCTGTTTCAACAAATATCTTGTGCAATAGAATATGTTTTCTAGGTAATATAGTATTTTCTACTTTTTGGAAGGTTTTCAACCAAGTAAATAGAATAATATTGTGGGTTATAAAACATAGATCTGTATACCTCGTGCTTGACGCACTAGATACTTTTAAAAATATTTTATAACTAGCATTAAATAAATAAAACGTACTATTTCACTGCATCATAACTTATAATATGTATAAATTGATGTTTTTACGTAGATACTGACTATAATTTACTGCACGACTTATGTTTGTATGTTTACGTTACCTAACTGGTTATTAAGTACTGATATTGTCTAAATTTAAATACATTCGATATATGTGTGTTGTAAACAGTAATATACAATGGTTACTTTAGTGAGTAGGAGATACTGAGGAAGGAGATATGTAAGGAATGTGATATCAGCAAAATTCATCTACAAGTCCGATGCCTTGGACGACGGTAGACATTTGTTGAATCCAAATAACAAAATAAGGTGCATTGTTTGATAGTTTCTAAGTAGAAGTTTGTTTGAGTATTTAGGCTATGTAAATTGCAAAAATTGTATTTGTACATTCATATAATTCACAGTATTACTAAGTACTCGTAATACGTTAATGTTGATTGGACGATATGCTGCTAGTATAGCTGGAAGTTAAATGATTTACTTGGTTATCCTAATTAATGAGAATTTTAAACGTGTTTTTGTTCATAACATCTTTTAATTGTAAATACAGTTGAATTTTAGTACGTTTTACGATGATGTGATAGTGCAGCGCTTTATTAGCGTTAATTCGGAATGTGTTTTTTTACCATTTTCTTGATCAACTTTTGCATAAAGAAATATAATTAGAGCCAGATTTTTCTAATGAGGAACCTATATAGTATTTTGGTTGAGATTTACGTGTCTTTTGGATTCTCTGGATTTAGGTGATTCTATATACCATTGGGCGTGATTGGTTAACAGATTTTCACTGATTAATATCTAAGTGTTACTTTATATCTAGATTTTAGACGTAGCACGGTGAACTCGTGACATTTTAGTTATGTAGTACACACATCTTGATATGTGGCAATATGCAGCTGTACACCACCAATTTATTCACCAGTATGTATGAGAGTTAATATATAAAATGTGTTAAAGGCATAGATTTTATTAAAGTATCTAATTTTTTTAAACCTTTATACAGACCATAACTTGTAACTCATTACGGAATGACTTTAGACGCAAAAAATAACATTTTGCAAAATAAATAGTTCATGAAAAAGGCGGAATTTATTTATTCCGACTTGAAACTAACTTTTATAAAAGTCCTTGACACAAAAATTGCATTTGTTATAAGACTGAGATAGAGGAAACATTCATTGAAAACATACTAATTGAAGAAATCTTAAAGGGTGTCATCTATTTTAAAAGCAGTAATATGTTGTAAGATATTGTATTTTATATAAGTAAATGTAGAGTAAATGATATTAATGCAAATCAAAATTATGATCATTGTAATTTTTACAGACTATTCTGACACAAAAAGTGTAAAATATTATGAATATTTTTATGAACCAACTGAAGGATGCCAATGTTAATCCATGGAATAGACTGGAACGAAGTCGATAGTAGCGAGACAGGAACAGGAGGTGCGGATCGACGGCCGGGGACGTTGGACACTTGAGCACTCTACCCGACGCTTCTTATCAAGAGTACGATATCATGGCCGATAACCCTAATGATGGCGAAGGGGTTGTTAACTGAAGGTTCACTTTATTGTTATCTGCGGAATTGAGTACCCTGGAGCTAACCTGATGAATAAACTTGCCATAAATATGGATTTATAACTTGGATGCAAAGTCCTTTGTGAATAAGAAGAAAATGTTACATTTACAATTTTTACTGTCCTAATAAATATGTGTGTTCTGTATATATAATGCTGATAAATATTATTACATCGATACAACTTGCCAAATCATGAATCAGCAACAGAACAAAATTTATCCCAATAAACACAATATAAATAAACAAATTTAGATGAGATTAATGTTAATGATTAATTTTTTGAAACGAAATTAATGTGTATCTACAATGTAAGATGACTTATTGGTATCGTATTATAAATATAAATCTAATTTAGAGCATACACGGGTTTACATAATGACATATGTCCCATCATCTGTTGTGTGTCACAGAAGGTTCGATAACTCAATAAAATAAAAATAGCAACGCATGATTTGTTCAGTTCACGATATAAAAACTACAAGAAATCGAAACAGATGTTGTTTTTGAATTTGGTACAATTTAAAGTAAAATAATAAGTAAGTATCTACTTGTTTAGAGTTTGTTTTCGATGGGAGAGGTAGATTAGTGTTGAAATTACGCTGTTGCGTGAGTACCCAGCAAAACATATTTTTATCGCATATTAATTTAGATTTTATTTACATTATTATGACACTCTTAGTCCTTGTGCAGGGAATTTAACACTTTCCTATGGAATGTCTAATATTCAAACGTGCAGCACACTAGGTTTGATAAAATGTGGTACAGTATGTTATTAAGAATAAATAAGTTATCTTAGTAATAATAATGAAGAAATTTTAATAATCGCAAATCTAAATCTTTTTATATACGAATACATAAAATTAATCAGGCATGTTTCGCAAAATCTAAAAGTGATTAAAATCTCTGTTATGAAGGCTGAGAATAATGTTAATTGTATTCACCCTTAAGTACATGGAAAAGAACGAAAAGAAGCACTACATATAGATAGAAAAAGTTATCATGTCATTATGTTATTGTATTTATTATGTTATCATAAACAATTATTATTTTTATAGTAAAAGAAGACTGCCAAGCCTGTATTGTGAGTTATTGAAAATTAATTTGTACTTCCGCTGCAATTTTAATTAAACAAAACTAATATGGAAGTTGAGCCAAACTTAACTAATTATTCGTTATAGACATAAAATCTTCTGCTAAAATAAATATTTCGGAAAGAATGTTTAAATTTAATTTTAAAGTTATGAATATAATTTGATTGGTTTTAATTAGGGGGTTTCTTTATTTATTATGGAAACACAAATATATATTTGATTTTATTTGCAAATATTCTTTGTACGGGTTTGGAAATTCCGAATTCTAAAACCCTATACATTAAATACCTTTGGTGTTTGAACTCCAGTTCTATCACATTTAAAAATGAATAAAATAGGAATAGTGAAAGTTAAAATTACATGATATTCTGTAACTTAAACAAAAGTTTTCAAATCAACCTTTTAATCACCTAAATACTCTTTAATAAACACTCCTTAATTTATTGTCATCTAAATTTTGCTTCACTGTACACAAGCCAGGGGGATGCCTGAAGGAGTAAAATTGGGAGATAAGTTCAATATCCTGGCATTTGCAGATGATGTAGCCATTCTAGCTGAGAGAAAGAGGGACTTAAACAGACTAGTAGAAGCCTTTTTAGTTGAGGCTGCAAAAATAGGATTACAAGTAAACGAAGACAAGACGCACTACATGAAAATAAGCAGAAGAATGGAACAGGAAGGAGAAAAGCTAGAAGTACTCAACCATGAATTCAAGGCTACAAAGGAATTTAAGTATTTAGGAGTGACGATAACACATGACAATAGAGAAGAAGTTGAAGTCCAATGTAGATTAGCAGCAGCAGATAGAACATACTGGAGCCTTGCAAAACTTATCAAAAGCAAACTATTAATGAAGAAAGTTAAATTAAGAATTTACAAAACCATGATCTTACCAGTTTTGATGTACGGGTCAGAAGTATGGGCACTCACAAAGAAATCCCAAAAAAAGTTAATAACCTTTGAAAACAAAATACTAAGAAGAATTTTTGGACCAGTTCAAGAAGGAGACATATGGCGGATCAGGAAGAACAGATAACTAAGAGAAATATACCAAGATCCCGATGTGATTGCACTGATCAGTAGTAAAAGAATGAGATGGATGGGCCATGTTGCCCGAAGGGGAGAAGATAAAATGATAAAGAAGGTGTGGCGAGGGGAACCAGAGGGAGTGAGGCCATTGGGAAGACCCAGGATGCGATGAGAGAGGTGGAGAAGGATTTAAGAACGATTGGCGCTACACTGGAAGTGGCTCAAGATAGAGGAAGTTGGAGATACATTGTTGGCGAGGTCAAAAGCCATCTGGGTTTCGAGTGGCCACAGGAGTAAGTAAGAGTAAGTAAGTAAGTACACAAGCCAGTCGATCCCCTCAGTTTACAATGCACGGTCTCCGCATTTGTTTCGCATATTACCGCAAGTAGGAGTACTGAACATTTTGCATTTAATATAAATCTTCCTCTAGACCGTTTTTTTTTGTTTTTATAAAAGAACCTGAGCAAACATACTGTAATAGAAATATGAACTAATCATTGTCAAGAGATATCTTTGAAGCAATATTTATATGGGAGGAATATCCTGATTATGTCTGAATGCTCCGCAAGTTTAATTCATATGCTACGCTTCTAGAAAAACAGAACCATGACAAAATTAGGTAATTAACATTTACGTGTTATTGGATGTAGATTGACAAAATAAAAGGTTTCTTAGAAGTATAAACTGAGATTAAGATTTTATGTCTTTCGTAAATTTAATGTCTTTTTTGACAAAGAAAAAAATTATATTATGATCTTCAAAATACCCTACACTTATAATGATAGAGAATATTCATCCCGATTTTCGTGCTGGGAATAATACATTGAATATAGGACAGGTAATAATTTCAAAAGGAAGGTTTAACTTAAAATCAAGAATATTTCAAAACTAGGGAGACAATAGTCTGAAAAAAATCGGATGGTTCACAAGTAAAAATGGTAAAAGAGTTGTACTGTAGAGAGATTACTATTTTTATGTGATTATAGGATGCGGTATGTAGGAAATGTAGAATGCAGTAGGAATACTATTTAAGAATAGATTTCTCAAATCATTACAGAAATTGAAAGCAGAGGTCACATTTAATTGTATTTTTAGATATATCTTGTAACAATTAAAAATACCTAACTTTAATAATAAAATAAATTGTTGATGAGGTGATGAAGATATATATAAATGTATTAGTTAATATATATTTTTCCTCAAGACGTTTTCAATAGTTAAACAATCATGGTGCTTTAAAAGTGCTATTACTTATTTTATATACGTTACATATAAAAATCTATTGATAAAATAATCCATTTTAAATATCTGTTCAAACAAAAATTTCAAAACATAGATTTATCGTTGACTACGAATTATCTCTAATGTATTGGTTTTAAAAATCACTATAACTTTTGTTTTGGAATTGAATTAATGTTAAAGTTAAGTAATAGATCTAATAACTTACATTATATTACTACATGTTTAAATTATTTAATCTTTCGTAATTGAAAGCTTTCATGTTTTACCTGTAATGTTATGTATTTATCTAAGTTTTCAAAATTATTATAATTTTCTACCTTTTGAATAGATAGGATTTGTAATCTGATCTTTCATGATTAATATGCTATCTTAATCTGCTATAGCGTTATTAAGTATAAAAAGATCTGAAGATTATTTTAAGTGAACTCTAACGTGGTCATAGTTATACTGTTTCAATTAAAAATTTAATCATTTAAATATATGGCACAGTAAATATTTAAATATTTTTACCTAGGGTAGTCATATACGATATTCGTAAAATTTATCAATGCTCTGTATTGACGTCAATGTTATTATCAAAGGGTATACAAAGTAATATATTATAACAATGATTGAATTAAAGGGTTGCAGGGTTAAAGGGTAACGAGAGCAGAACAATTAGTGACCGTCCTGTAAACAATGAGGAACTGTTACGGTTTAATTAGGTTTAATGGCGACCTAACTAGGGATAAAATAACAAGCTGGCCCGTATACAACCCACTCATTACTACCACCTTTACACTTTATTAAGCAGATAAGCATTGCGTTCTTCTTGTTATCTAACTCCTTTAGTAAAGGACATGTATTTTTACACAGTAATGCAACAGCTTTATAAGGAAACACTCTAAAACCTGACAGTTTTATCAGTTATATGGTTTTAACTATTGAAGGATTAGTTGAAATGATGGAAAAGACATTTATATAGAGAGCACACTCTAGAATATTATTTTCAATTAAATTACATATTTTAGAATCTTTTGCTATTTAACTGAACTTTTCCAAATGCATAATACACCAATGTAAACCTGTAAGTCGGTTAAACTGTAATGCAACAGCTTAAAGGGGTAATTATCCCCCTCTGCCATTTCAGCTACGCCAGCGTTCCTGATACTGTCTATTAACAGTTTTTAGTCTCCTTATTAGATAGTGGTGGAGTAAGGGGTGAGAGAGGGATATGTGATGTAGCTGGGTAAAAGCTAGATGGACTGACCCCATTTGTTTTTGCACTTTTCTTTTATGACAACTAAGGGACAAATAAACGATTACGAATTCTGGTGACATCCTTTAGCCATTCACCTCATCATAGATATTGTGGTACATAGCAAATCTTCTTCGCAATGTTTAGGCTCACATAACTAGTTACAACATATTTTTATGTTACAATGCTGTTTTGAAAAATTACGTTAATATGTCCTCAATAATAAATAGTTTCTTGCTGTATTGAAATCTTACGATCTTTGCATAACGCATTAAAATAATTATCTAAAAAATTTGTACAGATGCAATTCACGTTCAATCGATCTTTAATCGCGTTGTATCAATCGAAACAATCACATCTTTGTTTAACAATCTCCAATCATTAAATTATCTCTTGACGATTCCAAATTGGCAAACAACATATCATTATGATCTGTTTA